>NC_088646.1:12637590-12750090 GCF_964019385.1 Sycon ciliatum
TGGCTAGATTAACTCTTGTGTAATCAATGATGCTAGTGAAGCTTATATCAGATCCACTCTGATTTAGCCACCCACACTAGTAGCAAGTATTACCTTCACTGGGAGTCTCTCTCCCCTCTCCCAGGGAGACCCACGTGACCAGTTCTGGCAGTGAGCAACAAGTGTGTGTGTGTGTGTGTGTGTGTGTGTGTGTGCGTGTGTGTATGTGCCTATGTGGGTACTTCAAAAGTATGTGTGTGTGTGTGGGGGGGGGGGGGGGGGCTAAGAGCTTGTGGCGCTTATCACCCTCAAACACTCCTATGACGATGCGGTCATGGCCGTTTGCGTGTGCTTGTGCACGTGTGTGTGTGTGTGTGTGTGTGTGTGTGTGTGTGTGTGTGTGTGTGTGTGTGTGTGTGTGTGTGTGTGTGCCAGCTAGTCCGGTTGGTGGGTACACTTATGCCTGATTGTGTTGGGTCTGTTGCCAACAGGCTCGGCTGCTTGAAGGTGTATTGTTGTATCTGCCAACTTTGTTGGTTTCAGGGTTCGTATACTAAGTCTTTCTATTTGAAGTATCCATACCTGTTAACCATGGACTGCTTCTGGCTAGATTAACTCTTGTGTAATCAATGATGCTAGTGACGCTTAGATCAGATCCACTCTGATTTAGCCACCCACATTAGTAGCATGTATTACCTTCACTGGGGGCAGGGGTAACTGCAGTTGGATCCTAGGACGGATACCCTGATGCCGTCAATCCTTTTTCTGCACCTTGTCCTCACCCACTTACTGAGGTGTGGTGAGCCCATAAGTGGGATCATTTTCAAGTCCACCCAGAGTTTTGGGGATTTTAAGGGGGTGTCGGCCGTTGGGCGGTTCAATAGCCAGTTGAGTCATCTTTCCAAGATTCCTTTTGAGTCTCTCTCCCCTCTCCCGGGGAGACCCACGTGACCAGTTTTGGCAGTGAGCAACAAGTACAAGTGTGTGTGTGTGTGTGTGTGTTTGTGTGTGTGCGCGCGTGTGTATTTACACATACATGTATTTGTTTCAGAGGTGAATTGATTGTCCTGCCAGATTGGATCACGGAAAGGTGAGTTGCGACTTGCTTTTTGTCATTCCTGGCTCAGGGTCTGCAGGATTCTGGTTAATGTGAAGGTCATTAGTGGGAATGCCCAAGTAAAATAATAAAATACAATACAAAATACAAAAAATTAGTGGTACATGCCTGTCAGTTTTCCCTGGAGATGTTTTACAATTTAACAAACTTTGGGGCTCAACCGTAAATTATTATTAAAAAAATAAAAAATCTGTCCACATTGAAAAAAGGGGTTGGGTGGTGAAGAGCGCTGGCGGAATTTAATTTTTGGATTTTCCTACACTTGTTGCACTATGTGCATGTACAAAAGTAGTGTAGATTGTTGAATGTTCCGAACGCTGCGGTACTTGCGCTGTGATCATGTCACTTGTCAATGGTGTAGTCAGCTGCAGGCAGTCATGTACAGTGCTGCTCAATGAAATCCAGTCACGTCACTCAAGTACGCGCCGGGCGTTGTGCAGTCCTAGACCTGCGAACACTGGGCTGCGAAGTATTGCAAGGCACAAATTTGAGTGACGAGACTGGATTCCAGTGAGCAGGACTGTACTGTGAATATGATTGGTACTTGACAAGGATGCAGTGTGTGGTCGCGCTTTAGTGCGTTTCAAAAGTCCAGACCTCTGGTTTCAAAAAAACGTTAGGCCAGCATCTATACCACATAAAATCTGTGATCACTTTGTGGATAACATTTCCGAAATTGAGCGTCTGTTATCCAATCGCTTAGAAATTTATATGAGAAAAATTGCGGGAGCAGCCTGAGCAGTATCCTGAAGAAATTTCTCAAAAAGTTCAAACCAAATTTGAATTTTTCGAAAAAGTCTAGAGGTCTATACTTTTGAAACACACTATAGTTACATGTGTGTTTCAGAATATCTACTAGGTACAGGCTGACTGGAAAAATTAAAAAAATTCACGGTCGCGTTAGACTCAGCTGGTGGCCGAATCTTTCGCATCCGCAGGAACGCCACCACCCTCTGGGATCACGGCGCAGATGCAGCTCCTAAAGCGATGGGAGGTGAGTAGATCAGACCCACCACAAAGTGGTCAAAGACCGAAAATCCCAAAATCAAAAGTAATAGGAAAAATGGGGGGGGGGGGGGGAGGCACGGAAAATCTTGCACGGGGACGGATGTTTTAGTTCTTCGATATTTGCGGTCGATCCCTTACAAATATAGACATGGACGCCAGGGCAGTATCATTGATTCAAACCCGAGATCACACGATCGATCACCTGAATCAACGGCACTGCCCTGAAGTCCATGTCTGATCATGTGTTAAGATTGCCAGCCGTGGCCATGTAAGACATAATGTACGACATACATACACTGTACACTGTACGTGTGGTATGTACCGCTCTGAACCACCCACCTCACTGTGGTATGTACCGCTCTGAACCACCCACCTCACTCTTCCTCTTCCCAGTACCATACTGTGTCTATATTATAGCTTTGCAAGTACTGAAGTAAGTGAAACAAGACAGCAAGATAGAGAAGGAAAGAGCGATCGAAAGAGATAAGCCTTGCTATATCAGGCTTCTATAAAGAGAATTTACGATTGCGAAGTACATTACATCTGTGCTGGTGCAAAGCAAAAAAGCTATAATAGTGGAGGGGGAAGTTGAATGTGATGTCGGTTGCACCAGCAAAATTCGCAGCTGTGAAATTACCTGGCAGTGATTGACCAGCAGATGGAGCTAGCTCTTGTTGTGGCTTCTCTAAGGCAGATAGGCTTTCATCATCTAGGCTTCTGAGGTTAGTGTCGATGTCACCCTGCGCAACAAGCGTGCAGGACCTGACGGAGGCCAGGTAGGGGTATCTACCAGTGGGTGCTGTAAGCTTGGAACATCTACCACCGTGAAAAGTGGTAAGAAACGAAACCTTTGGAATCATTGGCATTCTGAAAATAGCACTTTGATCTTCTCCATATTACCTTGACTTGTGGAGTCCTTGTGATCTGTGGCCTTCATTGCCCCAGTCTGTCTCAACTTCTTTAGCATTCCATCAAATGCATTGTTGCACCTCTTGAATACCGGATCAGTAATGAGGTTGAAGCCACGACACTCTATAAGAGTCTGATTCATTGCTGCTCGGAAGCGTACAAAACTAGACCGTTGGTACGTTCCACCTTCCTCCTTCTTTTTCCGAAGACTAACACAGAAGTTTGATGGGATCGCATCTACATGTAGCTCCTCCTTTGAGACGGTTTCTAAATGACAATCCATGCTATTTTCTCTCGAATAGTCTTCGAACACTCCAAGCCACTGCTTTGTTGTGTCTGTGGTTGCCTGTGGCACCCTTTCTTCTTTCACCTTGTCTACACCTTTGTACCCTACAGAGGGCAATCGTCTCTTTGCTACAGGCTCTGCCATGGCCAATTGTGGAGGTGGTGATAGCCATGGATATGCTTATGTGAAATTATAGGAGAAAATTGTCCTTCGCATCATTGATACTCCCTGCAGAAATGTTCTTGCTGCCGCCATGGTTGTTCTGTTCTGGCCCATTTGGATCAGGGGAATACTAAAATAGGGTTGAGCACTGTCTGGTATGGACCATGATGCCCGAAATTCTTGCAGACCCAGTACACGAGTACGTTCTTCTCTTTCCTTGCGTGTTTACTCATCCTTTTTTTTCTCGTCTTTTGCACTTCCTCCTGAGCCAGAACATGGAGATTAGATACGAATCGCAGGGGTGTACATGCGTATACCTATCACGTGATCATTCATACCACGCTCATACAGTACCATTCATACTGCCCTCATACAGTACCATTCACGCCCTAGCATTCAGGGCCTGAATGGCCAGAATTGTAGCGCAGGAGGGCGCCATGAATGGTCACGTGATGGGTATACGGTACGGTGCATTGTAGTAGGGCAAGCGAGCAGCGGTCAGGCAGGGCATGATCAGGGAGTTAGGCCCTACCTGTGAGTGCTCTGCTTGCCTCAGTCCCTGGCAATGATCATGTGGCATGTCTGAAGTGTGTGTATATGGTGCTGATGCGTTTTTTGCCTGGCTGTGTGTGTGTGTGTCTGTGTGTGCGCGCGTGTGTGTGTGCGTGAGTGTGTGTCTGTGTGTGCGTGCGCGCGGGTGTGGGTGGGTGTGGGTGTTTGTGTAAATGCATGCACATGCGTCTGTGTAACGTTATGTGCAGCATTGACGCTGGAAAGCGCCTGGACGTGAAGCCCTACTTGCTGTACGATCAGCCGATAACACAGAGGACAATCAGCTTTCCTCAGGCTGTGAGTCCAAGGCAACAGCTGTCAACTGGGAGCAAGATACGGGCATCCACTGTGACTGATAGTGACAGTGTCGGTGCTTGTGAGACAATCACAAGTGAGAAACTAAACGATCTTGCAAGCAGCTCTGCTCTTACTGAAGAGGATATTGATTTGGACAGTTTGGAGGAGACTGGTGCTAGTGGTGGAGGAGATGGTGCTGCTGATGATCTTCCCATGGATGATGGTTGGGATGAAGATGCTAGTGATGGTGAGGCACAAGACATTGGAAATTCTGATGGGTATCTGCTTTCTAATCAGCCCGATCATTCGTCTGGGGAGGCTGCCTCGCAAGACAAATCTCAGCAGACGTGCCCAAAACTCTCCGACGGTATGGGGCACGAGCAGCTTGCAAAGACTTCGACTCACCCGGCTCTAAAAGCGGGAGAAAGGGGCTTTGTTGCTGAGTTTTACGGACATTCTCGTCTGCATCACTTGTCAACATGGGGTGCAGAGCTGCGCAAGTTCACCTCCATGCTATCAAACAAACCAGCGTCACGAGGACTAGAGTGGAGAAAGCAGCATCCAGCCACGGGAAGTCGTTCTCGCCAGAGAACCGTAATGCATGTCGACATGGACTGCTTTTTCGTGGCGATTTCCTTACGCAACTTTCCACAGCATGTTGGAAAGCCGGTTGCCGTTACTCACGGGTCCATTCCCAAGGGTTCGGCAAGTAACGCAGTAGACAGTCAACAATCATCTGCAGGTGGTTCTGCTGGTGAACTTGAACACCCTGCTGTGATCGCCACCATTGGAGAATCATCACTTGCCAGCAACTCAACGACTGCGGATCTCTGTGATCGTCAGCCAATTGCTTCTACATCAACCAGTACTGCTGCGCATGTGCCTTCTTCTACATCAGCATCAAGAAGAGTATCAGCGCCAGCTGCAGCACGTGACGGAGGGGCATTTTCAATGCCCGGCCCCGGATCGAGCGCAGACATTGCGTCCTGCAGCTATGAAGCACGTGCCCGCGGTGTAAAGAACGGCATGTGGCTGACGCGTGCCGTGGAGCTGTGTCCTGACCTGGTCACTGTGCCGTACGACTTTGCAGCGTATCGTGTAGCATCACAGTCCCTTTATCAGGTCCTCACCAGGTTAGTCCCAGTCACACTGCTATGTATAGACTACTAGGCTACACAGTGGTATGGTACTCTGCTCAACCATACATATACATCATGGCTGGAATTCTAGAATTTTCCATGACAGTAGTGATTCATATGTTTGCAGAGTCAGAGCAGCATTGGGTACTACTGTAAGACATGTTATTATAACGAGTCGCAAATTTAACGATTGTCCAAAATTCATAGGTTAACGAGAAGATACGTTAACAATCTTGCGGTCTTCAGGCGTATCTGCACATAACACATATGAGGCATTAGACCCTCAACAGAACTTATTATAACGAAAAAATCGCAGCCGTTAAAATGTTAGATTTACTTCCTCGTTATAATTACATGTCTTACAGTATGCTGCACTCCCCCCCCCCCCCCCCCTCGCCTGGAGGCTGAACGACACGTTCCAGTTTTGTATGAACATGACTGGTCGCCGGGGTATATAATCCGCAGGGGTGATTCTGACTCTGCTTTCATGTAGAAAAATGCAGTTGCTCTGACCTGGGACGATACAGTATAGTACGGCTGTACTTTGAGCACTTCATCTGTACCATTTAGAAACCCTTGATGGTAGACCAGTGAATAACTTCTTACAGTGTGGCCTACTCCACAAAGGTCCATGTGCTTGTCGCCATTGGAGTCATGATCACTTAGGCTGGATAGGCTGGATGGACTGCATAGGCTGGATAGGCTGATTGCATACTGACTGGTTCATTTAGCTTTCTTTGCCTGCTTTCTCTCCCTCTCCCTCTCTTTATTTTCTTGTCAGCTTCAGTCGCACTATAGAAGCTGTTAGTTGTGACGAAGCCTTTATCGACGTGTCCAGTCTGGTGCATACCGATGAAGAAGCCAAACTCCTAGCGGAGGACATCAGGAAAGCTATCCTGGATGCTACTGGTGTCATGGCGTCAGCTGGCATAGGTACAGATTAGTTTTTAGTTTCCGCAGATCTGCCGATAACGTTATCCACTCGTTTTATTGCGCTCAGGATGAGAGACTGAGTCTTTCCCTCTTTGCGTACTTTCTCTCCCCTCCCCCCCCCCCCCCCCCCCCCGTCTCTCTCTATCTCTCTCTCTCTCTCTCTCTCTCTCTCTCTCTCTCTTTCTCTCTTTCTCCATCTGCGCATAAAATCTAGACTGACAACCTGCTTGTTAAATCATGCACCTGCTTTCAGGCGTAAAAACCCTGTTGTAGAGGTCTCAGTCCTCATTTGTTAGACTTGCCTGTCTTTATTAATGTAACTTACTCTCTCTCTCTCTCTCTCTCTCTCTCTCTCTCTCTCTCTCTCTCTCTCTCTCTCTCTCTCTCTCTCTCTCTCTCTCTCTCTCTCTTTCTGCCTAATGTCAGACTCCCTGGAAGATGGGCTTCCTTGAAGTTATGATCTTGGTGATATACAATGTACTAGTAGTCTTTCAGCTCTTTTTGGCACGGCGTAACATGTTGAGGTTCTGGCTTTCTGGGTTGAATAGCACAGTTCCATACTAAAACTAATACTTCTCCATTCGCATTAGTTTCGCAATCTATACCTTCGCATGCAAAGACGCAAATCCACACAATCAAGTAGACACTTCCTTTCATCTATCAAACCTTTTCTTTCCCTTCTCTTCAGGATAGCACAGGGAATGTTGGAAATTTGGAAAAACACATACCGGTACAAACTTTTTTACAAACTCTATATAGTTATGTGTTTTCCAAATTTCCAACATTCCCTGTGCTATCCTGAAGAGAAGGGAAAGAAAACGTTTGATAGATAAAAGGAAGTGTCTACTTGATTGTGTGGATTTGCGTCTTTGTACGCGAAGGTATAGATTGCGAAACTATGTTGACCGTCTCCAAACTACCCATTTGCATTAGGCAACACATACTAGTCTGCAAGATGCTGTTGTCCTATGTTACCAGTGTACTCTGTTTTCTAAATAGTCCTGGCAAAGACGGAACAGGCATTGAAGCAACATTTGGTATGTTGATTACCGATACGTTTGTTTGTTTGATTTCTGTGCAATGCTATGATTGTTCAGCAAGCAATGTGCTACTGGCCCGCATGGCTACTCGCCTTGGCAAGCCCAACGGCCAGTACTTGGTAACTGAGCCTGAAGTGCTGGAGTTCATCGGCAAACAGGACGTGGGCAAGCTCCCTGGTGAGTGGTATGCCGCCGTAACGTTCTTCAATTGAACTTGGTCATTCAGACTCTTTATGTGATAAAATATACATGTGTGTGTGTGGGGGGGGGGGGGTACATGTGTGTGTGTGTGTGTGTGTGTGTGTGTGTGTGGTGGGGTGTGTGTGTGGGGGGGGGGGGGGGGGGGGGGTGCTACTACTTGGACTTATTATGGTGTACTTGAGTACCTAATTTCTAAGTGGCTGATTGGGCCATGAACGCAGCAGCCCTATGCCTCATTGAGCTTTTGGTGTATGGGAGCATTGCTGACATTTGATACTCTGTGTCTGATGCCCTGTGTTTTGATACCCAGTGTTTGGTACCCTGTGTTTGGTATCCTGTGTTTGGTAACCTGTGTTTGATGCCCTGTCACGTGTGATGCCCTGGGTTTGATACCCGGCGTTTGATGCCCAGTGTTTGATGCCCTGTGTCTGGCACATGTACCCTGTGTCTGCTAGCCTGTGTTTGATGCCCTGCGTTTAGTACTCTGTGTTTGATGCCCTGCGTTTGATACTCTGTGTCTGGTATATGTATGCGTAGGTGTTGGCCATGCTACAACCCGTCAGCTTGCTTCAATGGGCGTTGAGACATGCCTTGATCTCCGCAAGCTGTCGTTGTCGGTCCTGAAGGAACAATTTGGTCCCAAGACGGGACTGCTGCTGTGGGATCATGCTCGTGGCAAGGATGACAGGGAGTTGCGGGTGACACGAGAGCGAAAATCAATCTCAGCTGAAATCAACTATGGCATGAGATTTAAACAGGTAAAAAATTACTACTAATCGCACGTGTGACAGTATGCACGAAGCCTTCCAACACACCGTTGCATTCCTCAGGTAGTGTGGCAAGCCTACACGGTAGCTTGACATTACATTTCAATTTTGTTTTTTTTGAATTACCGGCCAGGGTTCCTGAGAAAGGATTGCTAGCTTCCAACATTCTAAAATGCTTCACTGTAATCAGTTTGACTGTTCAATAAGTGTTCATATAATAATCATTGTGATGGCTGTCCAGCTACTGTAAAACGGGTAACGTTTGCGACAATAAATGTTTGCGTTTTACAAATTGAGACTGGTTTGCGCTGTTTAATGTTTGCGAGTCGTTCTACACAGTCGAGTCAGTCCTTGCACTGAACTTTACATGGCTCGAGTTTGCGTTGTTCAAAGTTTGCGATTCGGGGCCTCTCGCAAAATTCGCAAACATGTTTGCGTCGCAATAGTTACCCGTTTTACAGTATGCTGTTTATTGTTTTCTTCTAGTGTGTTTGCCGTTGTTTATGTGAATGTTTCTATTGGCTCGGGGTTTGCTCCCTTTCCTGAACATTTGTTTAGAGTTGAAGTTGTGCCTTCGTTCCGTGTGCTACATGCTTTGTTGTGTGATGTTTGTGAATGCAGAAAAGTGATGTGGAGAAGTTTGTGATGGAGCTTTCGAATGAATTGGAGCAGCGCATGGCCTCATGCCAAATGAAAGGCCAGCACTTGTGCCTGAAGGTAGGTAGCTGTAACTACCACTTGTAGCCTGTTCCTACTTTCCTGTTTCATTATTATGTAGTAGCAGTATGCCATACTTATGTTGTAAATTTTAGACTTGGTATAGGGCAGTGAGTTGTGCTACGTGGAGGTGTACATGATGTTAGCTTTCTGCTAGCTTTGTTGTCCATGGCTGGCAATGTGTTGACTACTGCAGATGAAGGTTCGGAAGCCCACCGCTCCCAAGGAGAGTAGGAAGCACATGGGACATGGCCTCTGTGATAATTTGACCAAGTCTATGTCATTGCCATCGGCTGTGTCGGACTCCGCTGCCATTCGTCGCTTTGTGTGGACGCTGATTGAGCAGCTGAAGGTTGACTACTGTGACATCAGAGGGGTTAGTCATCAACACAGTGTGACAGTGTCTACATATCTGTAATCACTGCAACAAGTGGTATGCTCTAATGCTTGTTGTGCGGCTCAGTTCAGCTGTTTGTTTTTTTAAACTTTCAGAACAGCTGTGGCAAGTACCGTGTGTACAGTATTCACCTCGTGAACTTTGAATCAATGCCGCATAAGCCCTGTACCGAAGAATTCTTTAGAAACTTCCCCTCTTTCAAGTACAGGGTTCTAGCCAGGTCAATATAGTAGGGGGGGCGAACATGGGAAAAAGTTACCCCATGACCCATTTTTTCCATTGTCCAAAATTGTCTTGCCATGCAAAATGCAACATACAGGGTGAACCCTGACTTCACCCCTCACAAATGTGCCTTTATGAACCCTCTAGTGACTATCGACTGTATTTTCGTTGAATGGCGTGAAAAAACACCAAAATCGAAAAATGAGTAGGGGGGCAGCACTTTTTCACAGGGGGCGCGCAAACGGAGTAGGGGGGGGCGCTGCGCCCCCCCCCCCCTACCCCCCCCCCCCCCTTTGGCTAGAACCCTGAAGTACATGTATAACCTTTTTTTGATAGTGCAACGACTTGTCATGCTGTGTTAAGCTTAGCTATGGTTGGTGCTTGTAGAGTTTCTCGCTATCGCAGGATGTTGTGAGGAGAACTCATGATCAGTTTTGCCGTATTGTATTATAATGGAGCTTCGGTCGTTAGATGGTGATGTGCTTTGAATCACTCATTGTGCCACCATTCTGTATGTCTTGCTTTCTCCTTGTTTCTCAGATGGGAATACAGATGCAGAAGCTTGTTTCAACTGAGAAAGTCGCCAAGTCTGCCACCGCTCCTATCCGTGCTTTCTTCTCTTCAACGACGTCGAAAACCTTGCAAACTGCTGCCAGCGCCAGTAGTGTTCGATTACCTATGGCGTCACATGTGGCGGCAGCCACTACGCGTGTATCTCCTGAGAGCATAAGGTCAAAGTCACTCCGGCAAACACCATCCTCTGTTCCTGCACATGCTGCTGCTGCTGCCACTGCTACTGCTGTCACCCCCACTGCTGCTGCCACTAGTACGTTGACAGGAGAATTTGCAGATTCCACTGAGGAAAGAGTTGGCCACACACCTATTTCATCTGCTGGTAGACATGTTCCGGAGGCAGCCATGCCTTTTGTAGTCACTCCAACTCAACCGCCACTGCCATTCCTCCCGACACAGTCAGCATATAGATCTGGCTGCCTGCCACGTGCTGCACACTCGAAGTCGAGCGCTGCTTCGTTTGCAGACAAGATCTCCGCAGTTGTGCCTAGGAATTCATCGGCATCATCAACATCCGTGGTGGAGATCAAAGATGATTCTGATCTTGCGCTGTCCGCAGCTAGTGGCTCAACGGCCACTGGCCAATCCGACCTTGCATTGCCTGCACACGAAGATGTAAGTATGTCAGAGTGGTACTTGTACTGAGTTACTTTTACTGAAGTACTACTTGCAGATGTACCAGGCTCATCAGTGTGGTCTCTCTCAAGGACTAAGCAGTACTGTGTTGAAGTGTTTTATTCTGTGGGGGGGGGGGGGGGGGAGGTCGACGGCTAATTTCCTGATAATGATGCATGCACGGCTGTAGACCAACACCATTAGACAAAGGCCACTGTATGTTCTGTGTGTGTGTGTGTGTGTGTGTGTGTGTGTGTGTGTGTGTGTGTGGTGTGTGGTGTGTGTGTGTGTGTGTGTGTGTGTGTGTGTGTGCGTGTGTGTGTATGTATGTATGCCGGAGTATGTGGTGTGATGTGTGTGCGGGAAAAAAAATAAAAAAGACCAAAAAGTAGGGATTCACTGGCCAGAAAAGGCCACTTCATAGCTGTGTGGTGTAGACCAGGCTGAATAGTGGCGGCCAATTCTTCAGCCTTGCAAGCTGTTGAATGGTGCAATCCCAGCACAAGCTGCTATGGCTTCTGCTGTAGCATCGCTATTATCGCCTCCGGCGATGGGCGTCCAATGGTCCAATGGTATGTATGTATGTGTGTGCGTGCGTGTATGTGTGCTGCTGTTGTTGCTTATGGCTTTAACATGGATACACACTGCACAGCTGGATGAGTCAGTCCTGGCTGCTCTACCTGATAGCATTCGTCGGGATATTGAACTCGCATACAAGCAACAACGGTATGTGAATGGCTACTGGTAAATTACTTGTCACACAGTACATAGGCGAAACAGCAGAAACCGAAAGTCTTTCCATAACTCTGAAATTAGACTGAATTTCCAGTTTAAAACACTCATCAGAGCACACAGTGGATTTACCCTTGAGCTGGTCTCTACCTGTACTTACAGTGCACATTCTATCCAGCATTAGTAGACCCTACGTGTAGCATATCTGGCTACTCCAATGTCAATGATGTGCACTGGTGGCTGAAGAAAATATGTCTGTACGTATGCACCAGTTGTCTCCATGTTTGTATCCAATGGTGTTTTCCTGGACGTCTTTTCGCCAGGCTTCAATAGACGGGGTTGTTTGTTTGTACATGTAGTTGCTCTGTCACTATGGCAACCAATGTATGCTGGTGTGTGATGTCATACGTATTTGACTCTTTCAGGAGCTAAGACAATGACCGGTATGCTTTGAATCCTTTCTCTTGTTTCAGGGGTAGTGCTTCTAATGCCACTGCAGCAAGTGTGCAGGCTGAAAAACTTTCCCACAGTGACCTCTTCCCCACGACATCTCAGGTAGGATGCATGCTGCATGGACAAAGAAACAGATGTAGCACCACAGACTAGATATCGTCTGTGGTGCTCGAAGCTGTTTGTGGATGTTGCCATCTTGTTTGGCTAATGCATTAGTAGTGCAGTTGTTGTAATGCTATTGTCCGAGGAGTGAGGTGTTTCTGCTTTCTTGTCATGAGGCGGCTCCCAAGAAGGGAGTTGCTGAGAATTGAGGCATGGGGTTCATGAACTGAGCTACCCAACCCAGTTTTAGTTAATAGGAGCACATCCTTCTACATTGTAATGAAATAGCCTATAGGATTCTTGAACATCATGAACTTTCTTGTACTGACTACAGCTGTTAAGACTAGCATCAGATATTTGTTTTGGTGTGGTTGTATTGTTTTGGTGTGGTTGTATTGTGATGTAGTGCCTGTGCATGTGCATGTACAAATGTTTGGAGAGCAGTTACAGGGATGAATTTATCCGGTATCGCATCGCAGTTTGCGATTCAAAATCGATGGAGTGCGACTCAAAAATCACAGCGACTCGCAGGAAACTGCGATGCATAAACGGCACTGCATACTACTCTGGTCGTGAGGAAATTTTGGAATCGCGTTCGTCCTTCTCTATGACAATTGTCCAAGCTGAAATTTTTGTCTAGTCTGGTTCTGCCTCCAACATGTCTGTACGAGAGAGTACCTTTGAGAAGTGGGTGGCAGAGGTCGATGTCGAGAAGAAATGGCTTCGTTCTGAGAAAGCTACAGGTGCAGCGGTGACGCTAATTTTCTGCCAGCTATGCAGACAGCACGAGTCCTCCCTCCGTGGACTGAGAAATTTTAGTCGGTCTTCGTGGAAGAAAAAGTGCTAATCAAAAATCAAGGACTGCTACGCATTTTGGCGTTTGCGTCGCGAAAACTGCTATGCAAAAAATGACAGTAAATTCATCCCTGAGTTACTTTCAGGTGTCAGAGTAGTTTGGTTGATGAGTTTCATTGTTTTGTCCTTTTCACTACCTTCACTTCCTGACTGAGAGAGCAAGCTAGGTAGAAATCTCCTCATCTGAATATGGCTGGCTGTCAGCTCTGAGGATCTGGTCAGATGGCTATGAGCACTGTATGTTATTTTGTGGAAATTCCTTGACAGTGGGAAGCACTCCCCATATGGCTGGCTCTTGCTTTTTACTAAGGTTTTGGTTGGCGTACCCATCTCTAGAACTTATCAGTGTTTGTGGCTACTTTTCTGGGCTTGCCTCTCTTTCAGTTAGATCGAAATGTCTTAGCTGCACTGCCCCCTGCACTACGTGCCGAAGTCATGTATGATCAAAGAAACTACCGCAGACAGCAAGCCAGCACACGAGACCAGCATCATCACCAACAACAGCCACAACTACCCAAGTCAAGAGTGCAACAGAAGCCAAAATCTATTCCACAACAGCCTGCTGTGGATCCTAAACAGACCACTATCCCCACTGCTCCTTCAACAAGAAGCAAGTATCATATTGAGTCGACGGCGGAAAGGCAGATGCACCTATTTGCAGAACCGGGTCAGTACTTGTGTAATACACAATGTACAGTGCTGCTCAGTGAAATCCGATCCAGCGAGTCAATGCCACGCCGGGCGCTGTGCAGCCCTAGACCTGCGAACACTGGGATGCTGAACTCGTGCAGGGCACAAACTGGATTCACGCGATCGGATTTCATTGAGCAGCAATGTATTTCAGTCACAATATTAGTACAGTCGTCCCTCTCTAATCCAGCACCTTTTGCTACGGCATTTTCTGCTGGATTAACGAGGGTGCTGGATTAAGAAATCCTGCCCTCTGACCCGACCCTACCCAATTTCATGCATGTATCATACGTCAAAACGCAGGGTTTTTCCGTGTCGACCCCAGTATTTGGTGCACGGCTTTATATTCTCAACTTTTCTCCAGGAATATACACAGTGATAAAGTAAAACAGAGAACATGTTCACATGTATACGTACTCTTGCACACACACGCACAGTCGATTTACGACTAGTAGTAGTAGTAGTAGAATTTATTATTTTACTAGGGAACTCCCAACAGGCGTTGCCTTTTTACTGGGAACCCTAGGACTGCCGGATTATGAAATCAAACTACGTGCAGTTTGAGCGATTCGTTTCAAAAAGTCACTGCCGGAGGCGGAATTCAAGTGCCGGATTAAGATGTAGGAATTGAACGAAAAAAATCGGTTTCATCAGAAAGTGCGCCGGTTGGCAAGGGTTCCGGATAAACAAGTGCCGGATTAGAGAGGGACGACTGTACCTACAAGGACACGTATTACATATACAGTGAAACAACCTGTCTAAGGCGACCCCCCCCCCTCAAGGGACGAGAAAAAGTGGTCGCAGTGGCCAGGTGGTCTTCTTATCCAGGTTCAGTGGATCACGTGACCATATCCACATGTGATACATCATTTTGATCAGTGGACTAGCACTGTGCAACGCGGTCGCGGGTGGGTGGTCGTCGGTTGCGTTAAGCGAGTGGTCGCCTTATCCGAGGTGTTTTGAATGTGAATGCGTCAGTGACAAGGAAAAGTGGTCGCCATGGTCGAGTGGTCGCCATGGTCGAGTGGTCGCCATGGTCGAGTGGTCGCCATCACAGGTGTTTACTGTACAATGTACTTGAGTACTGGGACTGAGATGGCTAGTAGCCAGGTACCCAAGGTACTGGGACTGAGATGGCTAGTAGCCAGGTACCCAAGGTACTGGGACTGAGATGGCTAGTAGCCAGGTACCCAAGGTACTGGGACTGAGATGGCTAGTAGCCAGGTACCCAAGGTACTGGGACTGAGATGGCTAGTAGCCAGGTACCCAAGGTACTGGGACTGAGATGGCTAGTAGCCAGGTACCCAAGGTACTGGGACTGAGATGGCTAGTAGCCAGGTACCCAAGGTACTGGGACTGAGATGGCTAGTAGCCAGGTACCCAAGGTACTGGGACTGAGATGGCTAGTAGCCAGGTACCCAAGGTACTGGGACTGAGATGGCTAGTAGCCAGGTACCCAAGGTACTGGGACTGAGATGGCTAGTAGCCAGGTACCCAAGGTACTGGGACTGAGATGGCTAGTAGCCAGGTACCCAAGGTACTGGGACTGAGATGGCTAGTAGCCAGGTACCCAAGGTACTGGGACTGAGATGGCTAGTAGCCAGGTACCCAAGGTACTCGCAAGTAGGATGCGTAGTCTGGCATAACTCCCAACCACTAGATTCTGGTCGAGTAGTAGAATAAGTCTAATGGTGTGCTGAGTCATTGCGCAGCTGTACAGCTTAGGTGTGCTACCGAACAGGAGAGATATACAAGTACGCTTATCCGATAGGTGCTTGTATCTTCCCACAATATAAAATAAAACGACGCTTGCAGCTGTAGGAATTCGTTGATGTAACCCACTGGTGCTGCTTTGCCCTATTGCTTTTGCTTCATGCAGTATCGACGGAATCCTGCAGCACCTCAAAGACGTATACACTGGTAAGTGTGCGTGTGTGTGTGTGTGTGTGTGTGTGTGTGTGTGTGTGTGTGTGTGTGTGTGTGTGCGTGTGTGTTTTGTTTTTATGCGTGTGTGTGTGGGGGGGGGGGGGTTGTTCGTGTTCGCGTTTGTCTGAGTTCTCTGCACCACCACTCTACATCGTAGATTGAAATTTTCACTCAAGTTGGCACAAGCTAGGCAGTCCATTCCTTGATTCCCATTGCTTACTGATGTAGGCATTATGTTACTGACTACCATGGCGCCGCAGTAGACTGTTGAGATGATGTGCAAGACTATACTGTAGTGAGCTGTTGTGTTATCAGGTTCATGATATGAATTATAAGTTTGTTATAACCATTGCCATGTGTGGTATACTACATGCATTGTAGGTTGCAGAGCTGAAGGGTGAATGTGAACTGCCAAAAGTGAAACGAATCCTCAAGGAATGGGTGCACTCCACTAATGGTGAGCTCATTTATTTGATTCTTCATCGCATCTCTCTCTCTCTCTCTCTCTCTCTCTCTCTCTCTCTCTCTCTCTCTCTCTCTCTCTCTCTCTCTCTCTCTCTCTCTCTCTCTCTCTCTCTCTCTCTTCAAAAACTATGGCTGTGCATATGTTTGGATATGTGGCTTTCCTTCTTGATATGTTTAGTTTCTTTACCTTTTTTGTATTGTGTTTGTTTATGTGTACATGTGTGTCTGTGTGTGTCTGTGTGTGTGCATGTGTGTGTGTGTGTGTGTGTGTGTGTGTGTGTGTGTGTGTGTGTGTGTGTGTGTGTGTGTGTGTGTGTGTGTGTTTGCGTGCATGCCTCTACGTGTGCGTGCTATTGAAGAGCCCGAAGCTGCAGATGGTCTGGTACTTGCAAGGTACCTAGCAAAGCTGATGGTAAAGTACAATCTGCAGCAGGCCTGGCTTCTCCTGCAAGCTCTCCAAAGGTAGGACATACTGTGTAACGCCGTGTGTATAGCCACTATAGTAGTAGTACATGATCAAATGACAATGTTCTCTGCCCATATTTATTAGTTGAGGGAATTGAAAAGGGAAAAAACTGCACGTTTTACTATAAATGATCTTTTCTGAAAACTGGTTCATCAGCACATTGGTATTGTGCTTGGTTTACCAGTCCTGTTTAGCGGAAGAAACGGGAATCTGTTCATTTTTTGCGTTTTTGTACCCTTTGAAGCTTTGTGCTCATAGTTCCGGTGTTTCTGACTCTAGCCTCCTAGCCCTCTAGTGTCGATGCCACTTGATGGTGTATGGTCATGAGCATCATCAGTACCCTTTGATGAACACTTTGTTCACACAGTCTTACTTCTTCATGTCCGGTGCTTTTTTGTTTGTTCATTGTCTCCCGGTCTAGACTTGTTGAGGATCTGCCAGCATGGTACTTAGTCTTCAATGCCATTCTGTCACACTGCCAAGCCCAGGCTGAGCTAAAGTGGAACAGCAGATTGCCGATGAAGCCGTTCGGTGGCCATGTGAAATGATGAAACGTTTGCGTACTCCGCGAATAGCGTTGACGGTGTACTTGTGCATAGTGCTTCCTCTCTTCGCTCTCTCGTTTCCATGCTGTGTTTCTATCGCGCTGAGTTGTCTCCTCCACTGCAGTTTCTAATGTATAATGCAACCTGGAACTGCCACGTTGCCATGAACACTTGTACAGATGTGCATGTGCTTCAAGTGCTTGTACATGATCGCTGAACTGCTGCACTTCTTACGCTTTTGAACGGTGAGTTGAGAGTTCTCTCATTCCTTTGATTTTTGTTTGCAATTTGGGTATCACTTTTCATGTTGACCTTTTCCGAAGTATGTTTGCTGCCCTTTCTCTATTGGGTGTGGTAGTCATCTTGACGCAGCTACCACGCTGTTGATGCATAAACGAACAGTCACGCTGGCTTACTTTTTAGTATATACTGCAGGCCGGTAAATTCTGCATTATTTTTTAGCTTGGACCAGAATCAACTCTGATCGTTTTCGTGGTCAAAGATGTTGCATGCGTGCATTCGTGTGTTTGACGTGTGATAAGTGGCATACTTCTGTCTCAATTGAGATGGTCTTGCTTACTCCTGATGACTTTGATCCCCTCATGAGAGACTCATGTTTGAAGATTGCATTCTATACACTGTTGATCTCCCCTTATCTGGATGCGTTTGGATCGGGCACTGCTTGTAACTAGGACTTGCCCGTGTCGTATTTCGTTCAAGAGCAGTTTTTGTGACTCTTTGAAGCGATGGAAAGGTGACCCGGATCTGGGTAGTCTAGAATAGGAGAGTTTTACTGTAATGTGTTCGAGATGTGCATCACAATGTTTATGTGGTTCTGCAAACCAGGAAATTCGCATGATCATTGTGTATGCCACACTGCACTGGTACGTGGTATGTGCCGTAATACCGGCAGCATGGTGTCCGCGACTTAAGGGCCCTTTCTGCTAAATGTCTGTGTCTACAATAACAAACTACAATGTAAAGTTTGTAGTGAGGTGATACTTTTTTAATAGTTTGCTACAAAGTATGTTCTCGGATTGATGCTACAATTTAGTACAAAGTAGTATGTTATTGTAGACACAGAAATTTAGTAACTATTTTTGCTTTCTTTGGCTACATCAGTACACTCTGTAATATTGCAGATCTGCAGCCGCAGAATGATTATGTAGCTAGATAATTATGACCTTGTCGACACTCGACAGACAGTCAACTCTGCCACCTTCGAGCTGTCGACCATCACAAGTCATTATATTATCATGATCCGCTCGACAGCTCTGTTAGTTCGATCGACTGAACTGACAAGTGACATGATGGTTGATAGCCAGTACTAGTAGATTTGCAGCCAGCTCAGGCCTCGTGACTTGCTTGCCTGTTGCTTGCAGTGTTGCGAATGATTTTCTGGCTATGTCAGCAACACGTACACAGTCCGATGATCATCGCTAGGACAACCCAGACTACCCACCAGACTGCCAGAGGCAGAGGTATAGTAGAGGCGTGCCCGATCCAACCAGCACGACATGACAGTCTTCCCACCTATGATTGGAAAAGCAATAATATTACTTGACGCAGTAAAGATACGAGGCTCAGAAACTTTTATTTACTGGTCGTCATAGTTTGGGAATAATTTCGTCCTCTGACTGGGAAGTACGGATTGCAACACGATGATGAAGGTTTCAGTCATCTTGTTGTTGAGTGTCGCTCACGTGGCCTTGGCTGGCATTCACAAGTGAGTCGTCAAGTAATTCGGCAGATTTGCTCAAGCACCTGAAATTAATAATTGTGGAGTCCGCTGCACATGTACTGCCAGTTGAACATACTAAAGCATTACCTGTATTTGTGAATGACATTAATGTGGAAATGGAAAGGTGTCAGGGTTATTGGCACTCACTTAGCTGCTAGGCTAGCTGTTATCATGGGCACAACAACTGTAAACCCAGAAACCTTTGCGACCCTGTAACGTTTGCGATTTTCACGATGGGGTGAAATCGCGAAAGTAAGTGGGCGCAAAGCGTGAACCTGTAGACTCGAGTCAATCATCAAATTGACTCCAATCGCAAATGTTTGCAGGCGCAAAATGGTCTGTCATCGCAATTCGCAAACTAAAATGGGCGCAAACGATTCCGGGTTTACAGCAGCTGCTGTTATTTCAACTCCAGAGTCATGATTATATAGGATCCTGCACAGTCGTCCTGGAGCAGTGGAGGGCTCGCTGGCTGAATCTTGATCGAGCGGCCAGCACCGAGGGCTGGGTATGAGGTCGAGATTCAGCGAGCAAGCCCGGCAGAACGTGGGTGATCTAATGTCTTACGCGACTCCAGTGTGTGCTGGGAAATTTGGAAGTAAAGTTGGCAATACCTGTCGAGGACCTGCAGTATAGTGTTTCTGCATACATTTCTGAACTTCGGTTGCGTAGCTTGACTCCTCTTTACGGATGTAGCAGGCAATGCAAATCAACACATCCGTTGATCAAAATGATGCGTGCGTGTGTATGCGTGTGCGTGTGTGTGTGTGGTGCGTGCGTGCGTGTGTGGTGTGTGCGCACGTGTGTGTGTGTGTGTGTGTGTGTGTGTGTGCGTGCATGTGTGTGCATGTGTGTGCGTGCATACGTGTGCGTGCCTTGTATATACATGACGTGTATGGCAGTGTGATGCTGTGGCAGTGTGATGATACAGCAGCCAGCCAGGGATGGGAGGACAACACATGCTTGACTCACAATCAAAAATGTGTTCACTTGCGCCAGGACGGAGGCATGTTCCTCCTAGAGGGACCATCCTCTTACCAGGTAATGTTGGTTGGGATTCTTGTCGGACATCTTCTCTACAATCGTCATCGTCAGCCATGGGATGAATTCCATTTTATATAAATGAGGGAGTATGTTGAAGCAGCAACAATAAGAAGTGAGTTCGGATGTGCTTTGAGCGGACGTGTGTGTTTTTGTCCACTGTGTTTATAGTTGACGCACAAGGCTGACTCCCAGCAAATCTCCGATCCATCTAACAAGTACTGCTTGCAGGCACCAAGCGCCGACGGTGTTCTCTCACTAACGGTAAGGAGGTGTCGACTTCATCCTCTTGCCTTTGTTGTGCAGCATTTATACAATATCAATGCTACAGACAGAACACTGCTACATTGTACATGGCTATGTCATTTCATTTTCATTTTATTTGATTGCTTTTCCAAAGGCAAATAGATGCCTATCACGGGAATCTCCAGGGTGTAACACATGTACTTCAGAAGTATGTGAGAATTATGTGAGAATGAAAATGTTGGCGGAGAGATATGTACACTGTAAAGAATGCAGTGATGGGGATGGTATATGGGTGACATCGGGAAAGGGTTTCGAAGTCGAAGCCTTGCATCAACTCTTTATGAATCCTCGTGATAGGTGCTTGGAAACTGGGAAGACCATCCCTTTTTTGAAATACTTGTGACCCTTTACTGTGAGCCCAATAGCAGCTATATATTATTGTGGGGTGCTGTGTGTGTTTGTGTGTGTGTTTGTGTGTTTGTGTCTGATTTAGCCACCCACACTAGTACCAAGTATTACCTTCACTGGGGGCAGGGGTAACTGCAGTTGGATCCCGGGACGGATACCCTGATGCCGTCAATCCTTTTTCTGCACCTTGTCCTCACCCACTTACTGAGGTGTGGTGAGCCCATAAGTGGGATCATTTCAAGTCCACCCTAGTTTGGGGATTTCAGGGGGTGTCGGCCGTTGGGTGGTTCAATGGCCAATTGAGTCATCTTTCCAAGATTCCTTTGGAGTCTCTCTCCCCTCTCCCGGGGAGACCCACGTGACCAGTTTTGGCAGTGAGCAAGTACAAGTACAAGTACAAGTGTGTTTGTGTGTGTTGTGTGTGTGTGTGTGTGTGTGTGTGTGTGTGTGTGTGTGTGTGTGTGTGTGTGTGTGTGTGTGTGTGTGTGTGTGCGTATGTTTGTGCACATGTTTATGTACTGCGCATTTGTTTGTTACCCTTGAACATTAGGTGGAAGAATGCAATGGCAAGAAAGAGCAACAGGTATTGTGTTGAATTGTGCCGAGCCTTGCGGATATATCATATAATTATGTGATCATGATGTTACGTTTCTTTACCTAGCATAGATCATGGCAGTGTGGTGGAGCATAGCAGTACTTGTAACATAGTACACTGTGCTAGCATGGCAGTACATTGTATTTGGCATGTAGCTGTTAACGTTAGCACAGTCTTTTGGTGGCACTTGCATGGGTGGTCCTGTATGTCAGGGCAGCCCATGATCATACATGATTCTTGTGGCTGTAGTGCGCACACGTTCGTGCACGTGTGTGTGTGTGTGTGCGTGCGTGTGTGCATGATTGCATGTATGTGCATGCCATGTGTACGTTTGTCTTACTGTTTCACTTATGGATGTTACTGTGGCTGCTGTGGTTGTTGTTTCTCTTCTCGCTGCAATAGTGGGTTAGAAGTGGTCGGAATGTACAGCCTTCTACCTTGCCTGGTCTTTGCTTGGATGCCACTCAGACACCATGCGACAATGCACCATTCAATACCTACAAATACTGGTAATGAGCGACATGGGAATTTCAATGATGTGTGTGTGTATGTGTGTGTGTGTGCGTGCGTGCGTGCGTGCGTGCGTGTGTGTGTGTGTGTGTGTGTGCGTGTGCAGGGTTCATATACTTTCTGTTTGAAGTATACATACCTGTTAACCATGGACTGCTTCTGGCTAGATTAACTCTTGTGTAATCAATGGTGCTAGTGAAGCTTATATCAAATCCACTCTGATTTAGCCACCCACACTAGTACCAAGTATTACCTTCACTGGGGGCAGGGGTACCTGCAGTTGGATCCCGGGACGGATACCCTGATGCCGTCAATCCTTTTTCTGCTCCTTGTCCTCACCCACTTACTGAGGTGTGGTGAGCCCATAAGTGGGATCATTTCAAGTCCACCCTAGTTTGGGGATTTCAGGGGGTGTCGGCCGTTGGGTGGTTCAATGGCCAATTGAGTCATCTTTCCAAGATTCCTTTTGAGTCTCTCTCCCCTCTCCCGGGGAGACCCACGTGACCAGTTTTGGCAGTGAGCAAGTACAAGTACAAGTGTGTGCGTGTGTGCGTGCGTGTGTGTGTGCGTGCGTGCGTGTGTGTGTATGCGTGCGCGTGCGCGCGCGTGTGTGTGTGTGTGTGTGTGTGTGTGTGTGTGTGTGTGTGTGTGTGTGTGTGTGTGTGTGTGTGTGTGTGTGTGTGTGTGTGTGTGTGTGTGTGTGTGTGTGTGTGACCAATACGGTATTTGTTTTGGCACCAGAGTATTGATACATCAGTCATTATAAGTTGAGTTACACAAGATTTCGGCCATTCGGATCAATTTATCATCCCTCTGATTTCTCTCACCTCTGTCATGCTTGTTTGTTTTGAATTTGCAGCAATGACTCCCTTGATCTTGTTGAACGTGTGACAGGTGAGGGTGGCACAATTGGTGTCAGTGATATTTTGTATTTTTGTATTGTATTTTGTTATTTTACCGGGGAATTACCAACAGGCCCTACTAAGGTCTTCTTACAGGATGCCCAAGGTGAATGTATGTGTTATAAAAGTAACTCCTGGCGAAATGAATTGGGATATGATTAGTGTGAATTGATTCGGGGAGTGCGTTAAAGCGGTCACTGCTGTAGCCGATTAATGTATGGTTGTACAGATTTTGAAGTTGTAGAGTACAGGATCAAAGCAAATGTAAGAAACCGACAATCTACCTGCAAGTCTCTGTCGTTGTGGCAAAGTAGCAATTAAACGTAATCTCTTTATCTCAACTCATGCTGTGCTGCTGCAATAGACCTGATGGAGCGCATGCAAGTAGCTGAGAAGATTAGTCAGCTGGGAACAGGAGCTAAGTCCATTGATCGTCTTCAAATCCCAGCATACCAGTGGTTAGTTTGTCTCTCGTCTTTTCCGTGTGGGCATGTGTATGTGTGAGTATGTGTGCGTGAGTGAATGTGCGCTCAGGGGGAGGGCATCCATGTGTTTGTATATTATTATGTCATTTATGTGTATGTATGAGTGTGTGTGTGTAGTGTGCACACACGTGCACGTATATGTGTTTGTGTGTGTTCGTGCATGTGTATACTGGCATGTGTAAGTGTGCTGATCAATGCGCTCAGGACAGGGGAAATTAGGGAATGTGAGTTGAGCGGGAATAAGAACTCGAGCAGCAGCTGGCTTATTGAACACAAATAACTCCTCTTTCTCCATTCCTTGGTCTTTTCTGTTTTATTACTGGTAGCACATATTGACGCACTCTTGCAGATAGAAAACCACCCATCCAGCGGGCATCTGCTGATATAAGAAAGCTGCTGATTTGAGAAAGCTGCTGATTTAAAAAAGCTGCTGATTTGATGCGTTTTGAGACCAGGCTATGTGTTATTGTTGATCAGGTGGTCTGAGGGATTGCATGGAGTTGCTAGATCACCCGGTGTTTCCTTTAGCAATCCGGTATGTACATGTACATGTTGAATGATAGAGCACCGTCTGGTTGTGTTAGCTTGGTATAGAGACAATATGTTGTGTGTTTGTCTGTGCGTTTGTTTGTGTGTGTGTGTGTGTGTTTGTGGGTGGGTGTGTGTACGTGCCTGCGTGTGTGTGTTCACCGTATTGTTATGTCGGTGGGTGTTGCTGTGTTGCTATAATGTGTATTGTGTGATCGTCTAGGTGGTCCGAGGGTTTGCATGGTGTGGCTGGCTCCCCCGGTGTGCACTTTGGAGCACCGGTACGCTGATACTATTGCTGCTCACTGTTCACTGTCTTCTTGTGCAGCACACAGTATTGTGCTCTAGTCATCCTCCTGCATGTTGTGTTTACTGACGTGCACTAGCTCATTTGCTGCTGTTGTCGAGCTCCTATGGTGTATTTTGGATGCATTTTGCTGTGTGGAATGTCCACATGCAAGTCATATGTTGATACTTGTATATTATTTCAGCACTGTTAGCCGTGCATCTTACTTCAAGCATCAAGGTTACATGTTGACTGCACTTGTGGTGTTCTTCCTGCAGACACCGTATGCCACCTCATTCCCACAAGTCATCAACCTCGGAGCAACATTCAATAAGTATGCTGTTATGCCACATTATGGTTGTGCTGCTGCTGGTGCTGGCACTGCTGCTGGCACTGCTGCTGCTGCTGCTGCTGCTGCTGGTACTTAATGGTTTCTATTCACGTTGTTGCTTTGATATATCCCACCCGGTTCCCCACACTACTACCTATGTCTCACCTGAATGCGTATCCAGTACCAATGATCAGGGGCTGTTTTACTGTCCGCACTGTACCAGCACATGCACGGCAGAGCATGAATGTGTTGGTATTGAATTTGCTCTCTTTATACACTTCTCACTTGCCGGTGTCAATGTATGTATGTATGTATGTATGTATGTATGTATGTATGTATGTATGTATGTATGTAT
Organism: Sycon ciliatum; assembly: GCF_964019385.1. Classification (NCBI taxonomy): domain Eukaryota; kingdom Metazoa; phylum Porifera; class Calcarea; order Leucosolenida; family Sycettidae; genus Sycon; species Sycon ciliatum. The sequence goes on from NC_088646.1 coordinate 12,662,167, forward strand.
GTATGTATGTATGTATGTATGTATGTATGTACCCAGTGCTGTAGACAGCAAGCTGTTTCGGCTATAAAGGCCTCATCAGTACAGCTACGAGCTTTAAGCAAGCCGAGTTACCAGCCATGGTGCAAAGGAGGCACCACAGACATTAAGATAGCTCGTCGCTCTAGCGCCAGAGTGCTCTAACTACGAAAAGTAGCGGGCAATGCGTAGTGCAGCTGTACTAGAGCAGCCTACCGAGAGTGCTCAACAAGACGAAAGCTGAGGAGCATAATACCCAATGCTGTAAACAGCAAGCCATGTATGTATGTACCGCACTTCCGCACATATAAGCGCATGTGCTTATGTCCGGACAGAAGTGCATGCGCTTATATGTGAACACTATTGGTGAAACACCTGGAAGCTGAATATACTGCTAAGCATTGTGATAACACCGTTGTTTAGGACACAGACAAACCGTTATTGCACATATAAGCGCATGGGCTTCTACCTGAACATGTTCACACCGCAAAAAATCTTTTTTGTGGCAAATTTTCACTTGTAAGCCCATGCCCTTATATGTGGGGAAGTACGGTATGTATCATACTATGTCAGCATGTGTGTATGTGATAATCTGTACTGCTACAGGACCATGGTTAAGGTGATGGGTGGTGTGATTTCTACTGAAGCAAGAGCCTTCGCTAATGTTGGCCATGCTGGACTGACCTATTTTGCACCCAACATTAACATCTACCGGTGAGTTGTCTGAGTTGTGCACAGTGTGTGTATCAGTGCAGGTCTTCTCAGCCCTCTTCAGTACGCAGCCATTCTGACTGTTTCAGACTCTGCCTTACGTAGTACAGTGTGTAGGCTGAACACAATGACATGTGCGGCTATCTGCCTGTAGAAGCCGTGTAGTTGTGGTGCAAGACCCTATTGGTTGGCATGTTATAGCGACGTTTCGCTGGTGTCTGATTTTCGCCGTGAACAATTAGCCTCTTCTGAATTGTGGAGAGTTGTAATGTGTTGTACTGTTGCCTTCTGCCCGTTGTACTTCTACAGTGATCCACGCTGGGGCAGAGGCCAAGAGACACCGGGTGAAGGTCAGCATCCTGTGTACACTCTATGAATGCTGTAACCTGTTGTATGTGCACGTAAGACCTGCTTTTCTAGGGTGTAGTAGCGGACACGTCACTATGTCTATGAGACGGAAGCATTTATATTTAACAGGGCGGTACTAGTGGTTGATATTTTTCCAAACTGATTGCCAACGTGGTGCTGAATGCACTGCTGTACCTAGATAGAATGTACATGTTGATTAGATGCTTCGTTTCTAAACCAACCAATGCTAGTCCTGCCCAACCAGCAGTAATCACTCCCCCCCCCCCCTCGCGTGATCGCAGGCTGGTGCTGCATGAGACCATTCACCATCTGCGGCATGTTACACAATGGTGCTGAAATCGACCAGGCTTCACCCCAGTAGTCGATGATGGATTTTAATTTCCTCGTGCTGGAGGAGGGACTCGAAAGGACAAGTTCATTGCGCTCTGTTTGGTCAATTTTGAACCGTTTGGTCGCCACCTCCATGTGGGCTGAACGGCAGGGGAGCAGGGTGGCCAGCTCAACGTATTCCACCCGTAAAAAAATCCTAATGGTCTCCTCTGGCACGTGCAGCACGCTGGCAGGTAGCTTAGCGCCTCCCGCAAACTCGTCACATGACACATTGTCCATAGCTGTAGTTGTCATCGTAGAAGGACAATTCGGAGCATGCTCCGCGCCCGAGCGCACGTTGGTGAGGGCTGAAGCTACCGCCGGCACTGATTTGCTCTCTGAGAACACAGAATTATCTGATGGTATCATGATTAGTGAAATGAGTGTGAGCCCTGCACTATGATGTGATCTGTTTCTGTGCTATTTTTACCTTTCAAGGTTTAAAAATAGAGGTGATGCTAAAGGTCAAGGTTTGAATCTTTGCCTTGCATTGTGCAACAGATTAAAATCACGTTTGTCTTTGTCATGTTCATAACCTAAGTTGCCATTTATGTTCAACAATGCTGTCGTTTCAGATCCCTTCTTGACGTCCGAGTACGCCAAGAACTTTGTCAATGGCATGCAGTTTGGATATGACACTCGGTTAGTAGTCATGGTAGTATCAGCACTCGTTTTGACAAATCAGTGATTGTGGTTACGTTGAAGTAGGTGTGCACTAGAATGAGTTTTTACCATCCTCCTCGCTGGAGGGCAGGGCAGTGCGAGTTGACTCGTTCTCAACTCTTCCCCGCAGTCAGAGATAACGCTGCATGGCCAGCATATAAAGATGCCTGCTACCCCATAAACTACAGGCAATAAAAAGAATTCACGCTTCAATTTGCATTCCTGTTGTAGCATTTTTGTGTAACTTGTGCTACTTTATAGTGGTGTTGTGCTCTAATTCGTCCTCAGGCCGTATGCACATAATCTTCTTCGCCTGGCACCGGGCTGACCGAAGCTGGGCCCGTCGTTGATGCCTTTCGGAGTCGATTGCATGGGCTTGTGTGAACCAAGTTGAACATGCTCGTTACTTCATGAGTGTAGAAAATAGACATGCAGGAACGTTGGGTTCCATGTGCATATTGTACTAGTATATGCTCAGCCTTTCATTCTCTGCCTGTTCTTCCTTTCCCAGGTATTTCAAGGTTGTTGCGACTTGCAAGCACTATGCTGCTTATGGTGAGATTATCGATCAGCCGATTTCTATTATGTCCAACATTTGTCACATTCTTACTCCTGTCTGACAAGTACCTAACAATCGCCTACTGCTGCTGCAACTGGCTCGCATGACCGTGGTTGAATTGTGTTGACAATGTGATATTTTTGGCTGACTCTGTTTTTATTCTATTTTAGATCTTGAGAACTGGAATCATGTTGATCGCTTCCACTTCAATGCTAACGTCAGTGACCAAGACTTTGTCGAGGTGAGTCCTCTAAAACCAGCTCATGTTTCATATGAATGTTTCTCTACCGCAATCTGAAGATACCCTCAATGTGTATTAACAATTGTTCCAATTGTGAAGGCTGACGGTGCAATAATTCAATATGATTCTGTGGCTTTTGAAAATAGTTTCAATGTTGAGATGTTTGCATTTTGTGTGGTTCCTTCCCTGTTTGGTATACATAGTATGGTTTCCATACAGTACTCTCTCAGCAGTGTCTGCAGTTCAAGAATTCAGGAGTGTCCGGACATTAGAGCCATGTGTTGTTTTCCTCCGTGCAGCTGTACGGTAACCCATCAGTAGCGGCAGAGGCTGAAGGCCATCGAACCCGAGAACACACTGGAGCAGGAATATGACCATCGATCTTGTTTAGAAATTTCTCTTTTATTGAGTCCCCGATTGCACTGTACATGGACATGTACATCATGTATTGTATGCTGTGTGCCGTGTATTGTGTGCGGTGTGGTGTATGCTGTGTGCTTACAGTCCTATTTCCCCGCGTTCCAAGCATGCTCACCACTTGCTGGAAGCATCATGTGTAGGTATGTACCCATCCACGGACCAAATAGAAATGCCATTCTCCGTTAAAAAGCACGCGTGCGCGCATGTGAGGAGTAGCTGCAGTTGCGCCTTGATCCTTGAGGATGGTGGTGTTTCTACGGATGAGGAGACCTCAGTCTGACGGGGTCTCGCGGAAATCGTCAAATGTTTTGAAAATGCGTGAGATGTCCTACAGAATGGATTCCCTGGATAGTTTGTTACCTTTCAGATTCATTCCACTGTTGGAACTGGGATTCATTCCACTGTTGGAACTGGGATTCATTCCACTGTTGGAACTGGGATTCATTCCACTGTTGGAACTGGGATTCATTCCACTGTTGGAACTGGGATTCATTCCACTGTTGGAACTGGGATTCATTCCACTGTTGGAACTGGGATACATTCCACTGTTGGAACTGGGATACATTCCACTGTTGGAACTGGGATTCATTCCACTGTTGGAACTGGGATTCATTCTACTGTTGGAACTGGGATTCATTCCACTGTTGGAACTGGGATACATTCCACTGTTGGAACTGGGATACATTCCACTGTTGGAACTGGGATTCATTCCACTGTTGGAACTGGGATTCATTCCACTGTTGGAACTGGGATTCATTCCACTGTTGGAACTGGGATTCATTCCACTGTTGGAACTGGGATTCATTCCACTGTTGGAACTGGGATTCATTCCACTGTTAGAACTGGGATACATTCCACTGTTGGAACTGGGATTCATTCCACTGTTGGAACTGGGATACATTCCACTGTTGGAACTGGGATACATTCCACTGTTGGAACTGGGATTCATTCCACTGTTGGAACTGGGATACATTCCACTGTTGGAACTGGGATACATTCCACTGTTGGAACTGGGATTCATTCCACTGTTGGAACTGGGATTCATTCCACTGTTGGAACTGGGATTCATTCCACTGTTGGAACTGGGATACATTCCACTGTTGGAACTGGGATACATTCCACTGTTGGAACTGGGATTCATTCCACTGTTGGAACTGGGATTCATTCCACTGTTGGAACTGGGATTCATTCCACTGTTGGAACTGGGATACATTCCACTGTTGGAACTGGGATACATTCCACTGTTGGAACTGGGATTCATTCCACTGTTAGAACTGGGATTCATTCCACTGTTGGAACTGGGATTCATTCCACTGTTGGAACTGGGATTCATTCCACTGTTGGAACTGGGATTCATTCCACTGTTGGAACTGGGATTCATTCCACTGTTGGAACTGGGATTCGTTCCACTGTTAGAACTGGGATACATTCCACTGTTGGAACTGGGATTCATTCCACTGTTGGAACTGGGATACATTCCACTGTTGGAACTGGGATACATTCCACTGTTGGAACTGGGATACATTCCACTGTTGGAACTGGGATTCATTCCACTGTTGGAACTGGGATACATTCCACTGTTGGAACTGGGATACATTCCACTGTTGGAACTGGGATTCATTCCACTGTTGGAACTGGGATTCATTCCACTGTTGGAACTGGGATTCATTCCACTGTTGGAACTGGGATTCATTCCACTGTTGGAACTGGGATACATTCCACTGTTGGAACTGGGATACATTCCACTGTTGAAACTGGGATTCATTCCACTGTTGGAACTGGGATTCGTTCCACTGTTGGAACTGGGATTCATTCCACTGTTAGAACTGGGATACATTCCACTGTTGGAACTGGGATTCATTCCACTGTTGGAACTGGGATACATTCCACTGTTGGAACTGGGATACATTCCACTGTTGGAACTGGGATTCATTCCACTGTTGGAACTGGGATTCATTCCACTGTTGGAACTGGGATACATTCCACTGTTGGAACTGGGATACATTCCACTGTTGGAACTGGGATTCATTCCACTGTTGGAACTGGGATACATTCCACTGTTGGAACTGGGATACATTCCACTGTTGGAACTGGGATACATTCCACTGTTGGAACTGGGATACATTCCACTGTTGGAACTGGGATACATTCCACTGTTGGAACTGGGATACATTCCACTGTTGGAACTGGGATACATTCCACTGTTGGAACTGGGATTCATTCCACTGTTGGAACTGGGATACATTCCACTGTTGGAACTGGGATACATTCCACTGTTGGAACTGGGATACATTCCACTGTTGGAACTGGGATACATTCCACTGTTGGAACTGGGATACATTCCACTGTTGGAACTGGGATTCATTCCACTGTTGGAACTGGGATACATTCCACTGTTGGAACTGGGATACATTCCACTGTTGGAACTGGGATACATTCCACTGTTGGAACTGGGATTCATTCCACTGTTGGAACTGGGATACATACCACTGTTGGAACTGGGATTCATTCCACTGTTGGAACTGGGATACATTCCACTGTTGGAACTGGGATTCATTCCACTGTTGGAACTGGGATACATTCCACTGTTGGAACTGGGATTCATTCCACTGTTAGAACTGGGATACATTCCACTGTTGGAACTGGGATACATTCCACTGTTGGAACTGGGATACATTCCACTGTTGGAACTGGGATACATTCCACTGTTGGAACTGGGATACATTCCACTGTTGGAACTGGGATACATTCCACTGTTGGAACTGGGATACATTCCACTGTTGGAACTGGGATACATTCCACTGTTGGAACTGGGATTCATTCCACTGTTGGAACTGGGATACATTCCACTGTTGGAACTGGGATACATTCCACTGTTGGAACTGGGATACATTCCACTGTTGGAACTGGGATACATTCCACTGTTGGAACTGGGATTCATTCCACTGTTGGAACTGGGATACATTCCACTGTTGGAACTGGGATACATTCCACTGTTGGAACTGGGATTCATTCCACTGTTGGAACTGGGATACATACCACTGTTGGAACTGGGATTCATTCCACTGTTGGAACTGGGATACATTCCACTGTTGGAACTGGGATACATTCCACTGTTGGAACTGGGATTCATTCCACTGTTGGAACTGGGATACATTCCACTGTTGGAACTGGGATTCATTCCACTGTTGGAACTGGGATTCATTCCACTGTTGGAACTGGGATACATTCCACTGTTGGAACTGGGATACATTCCACTGTTGGAACTGGGATTCATTCCACTGTTGGAACTGGGATTCATTCCACTGTTGGAACTGGGATTCATTCCACTGTTGGAACTGGGATTCATTCAACTGTTGGAACTGGGATTCATTCCACTGTTGGAACTGGGATACATTCCACTGTTGGAACTGGGATTCATTCCACTGTTGGAACTGGGATACATTCCACTGTTGGAACTGGGATTCATTCCACTGTTGGAACTGGGATTCATTCCACTGTTGGAACTGGGATACATTCCACTGTTGGAACTGGGATACATTCCACTGTTGGAACTGGGATTCATTCCACTGTTGGAACTGGGATTCATTCCACTGTTGGAACTGGGATTCATTCCACTGTTGGAACTGGGATTCATTCCACTGTTGGAACTGGGATTCATTCCACTGTTTGAACTGGGATACATTCCACTGTTGGAACTGGGATTCATTCCACTGTTGGAACTGGGATTCATTCCACTGTTGGAACTGGGATACATTCCACTGTTGGAACTGGGATTCATTCCACTGTTGGAACTGGGATACATTCCACTGTTGCAACTGGGATATATTCCACTGTTGGAACTTGGATACATTCCACTGTTGGAACTGGGATACATTCCACTGTTGGAACTGGGATTCATTCCACTGTTAGAACTGGGATACATTCCACTGTTGGAACTGGGATACATTCCACTGTTGGAACTGGGATACATTCCACTGTTGGAACTGGGATACATTCCACTGTTGGAACTGGGATACATTCCACTGTTGGAACTGGGATTCATTCCACTGTTGGAACTGGGATTCATTCCACTGTTGGAACTGGGATACATTCCACTGTTGGAACTGGGATACATTCCACTGTTGGAACTGGGATACATTCCACTGTTGGAACTGGGATACATTCCTGTGTTGGAACTGGGATACATTCCACTGTTGGAACTGGGATTCATTCCACTGTTGGAACTGGGATTCATTCCACTGTTGGAACTGGGATTCATTCCACTGTTGGAACTGGGATACATTCCACTGTTGGAACTGGGATACATTCCACTGTTGGAACTGGGATTCATTCCACTGTTGGAACTGGGATTCATTCCACTGTTGGAACTGGGATACATTCCACTGTTGGAACTGGGATACATTCCACTGTTGGAACTGGGATACATTCCACTGTTGGAACTGGGATACATTCCACTGTTGGAACTGGGATACATTCCACTGTTGGAACTGGGATTCATTCCACTGTTGGAACTGGGATTCATTCCACTGTTGGAACTGGGATTCATTCCACTGTTGGAACTGGGATACATTCCACTGTTGGAACTGGGATACATTCCACTGTTGGAACTGGGATTCATTCCACTGTTGGAACTTGGATTCATTCCACTGTTAGAACTGGGATACTAATACATGTACTATGGGAAATATCGTCTGAGACCTTCTGCTTTCACATTCGTGGGGTGAATTTGCTCGTTTCTTTGTAATGTGAGTTGAGAAGAATGCATGTTCAATGTCATCTATATCATGAATACACGAGTAACATTCTTTACCTGTACATGTTGGATAACCTCTTGCCCAGCTACAATGCAGTCAACGGTGTACCGAGCTGTGCAAACAACTTCATCATGAACGAGATGGCGCGTGGCCAGTTTGGCTTCCGTGGCTACATGGTATGTTTCGTATAGTGCATGGTGTTGTGTAGTGAACTCTCTCTCACTCTCTCTCTCTCTCTCACTCTCTCTCTCTCTCTCTCTCTCTCTCTCTCCCTCCCTCTCTCTCTCTGTCGTTTTTTCATGAAGGTGGGGGTTGGGGAATACTCCACTGCTCAACAGTTTATTTTGAGCTCTTTCTTCCATGACCACCTGTCTCTGACTTGTATTTTATTCATGTGCATGTGTTGCTGTTCCTGCATGATGGAAGGTTAGTGACTGTGGAGCAATCCAGAGAATAATGTCAGCACACCAGTAAGCCGATTGTGCTGAGTTTCCTGTGTGTGTGTGTGCGTTTGCGCGTGCGTGCGTGTGTGTGTGTTTTGGATGCGTCCATACGGGCATGCATGGTTATGTGTATGTGTGTGTGTGTGTGCACATGTACCTGGGCTTGTGTGAATGTGTGTGGATGTTTATGTCTCTGTACATGTTACAATCATAATCCTCCTTGTTGTGACGGAAGGTCAGTGATTGTGGCGCCATCGGCAACATAATGCATGCACATCAGTAAGCCAGTTCATCTGTTCCTTAGTTGTGGCCATACCAATGTGTTCAGCTTCCTTCATGAATGGATTCATGTGACAGTGTGTGATTACAGCTTATTCATCAGGTGGGGGTGTTGAAAGGAGAAACATTTGAAGAAAATAAATATTGACACAGCTTACCTTTTTGCTTTTGTAGAGACAGTAGGAGTTGTGGTGCTGACTGGGTTGAGAGCTGGCACAGGCATGGGGTTGTTTTTTGATCGTCTTCTACTGTTCTACATGCACTGCTGCCACCATCTGTTGCCACATGACACTGCTGTGTTTGGTTATCCCTATAGGTACACAAAGACACCTGAGGATACGGTCGCTGCAGGACTCCATGGTGGTTGTGATCTTGACTGTGGTGGATTCTACCCAGGCAATACTCAGGTATGCTGTACAGGTATTCTGTGGTGGATTCTACCCAGGCAATACTCAGGTATGCTGTACGGGTATTCATAAGTTTGAGGAACTGAAAAGGGAGAAAAGTCTGGAGAAACAGCTGACTGTCACCACCAGGACTTGAACCAGCAACCTGGGATGCTCTAGCCACTACGCTATTGTGTAGTCGTCCTCCAAGCGGCGACCGTTCAACATTCTTTTCAGACTGCGAAACTGCGCAGGTTAATGGAACTCAGGCCTCACTGTACCCTCGCACTTCACACACAAACTAGTACACAAGGAGCCCCAATGCATCAAATACTATATTCATAGGTTTGGTGTACCGTATTTTTTACTTTACCATTTGAGCACGGATCCACACGAAACGTCATCCACCGTGGAGGCCAAGTAATAGTTGGCTAAATTTCAAAAATCCTGATAAACTTTGAACTGTGAACTGTGTCTATGTCTGTGCCTATGAGCCATCTAGAAAATGCTGCAATTTGCATCCCGTTGAAACTCACGTGCAACTTCTGTGTACAAGCACGGATCGACTCTCAATTTGTTTATAACAATGTACGGCACCTACGCATTGCCACAGGTGCTGTTCAGCGACTCAGAGTCATCCAGCACAGCACACACTTTCGCCAGTTGACTATCTTGTCTGTCCTTTCACGACATACTTCAAAGTACTATTATGTCATGCTTAATGCAATGACACTGCACTTGATGCAATAGTATGTAATGTGAAGTAAAATGGCACTGCACATCATGTAATAGACTAATAGTACGTCACGCGTAGTGAAAAGGTTGAATCCAATCTGTCGCATGCACTTTGCTCTATAATCAAAGCTCCTGCGCACTATGCACTCTCAGCATTTCACCGTCCATGCTGCAGAAGGGGCGCTTTCAGACATAATATTTAATGTGTATGTACATAGGCACTTTTTTGCAATGTCCATGAACATGCTCTTCTGGAAAACTCCCCCCTGGTAGCCACTCACTTGATGGTCTTTTGGTATGAAACGTTATCTCCATCAAACTTGGTTTTCTGGGACAACCAGCACAAACCTGTTCTTTCTTGCTTCCCTTTGCATCACTAGACGGTCACAAAATGGTCAACTGAGTGATCGTATTCTTGGTGGGACTCTCTGGTGTAGGAAATTTACGTAGGCGCTTGTCTGTCATCACTCCTTGATTCGCTTGGTTGCTGCTGGTATTGCTGGTTTCTGGCACTGTGACTGTCACTGTGTAGACTGCATTGGACAAGAAGACCATCACTGAAGGCGATCTGGACTATGCTGTGGGACGTTTGTTTGGTTTCCGGTAGGTCCTGGTGCGGCCTAGAAACTAGAAAGCAATTCCATCTGATCATGATCAGCTACCCTTATCATAGCTGGTCGCGTGGCCCAACGGATAAGGCGCCTGACTACGAATCAGGAGATTCCAGGTTCGAATCCTGGCGTGATCGTATTTTTTGGTTTTTGTTTTGTCTCCTCTGCTCCTGCCCCCCCCCCCCCCCCACACACACACACAATCCCCGGGTACTTCCAGGAGGTTCCATGCCTCATCCGTCCCATATCATATTGACGTTTTTCTTTCTTCCAAAAGGGCCAAGCACTCCAGATCTGTAGAGGCGTAGCGTCCTTGAAGAAGAGACACAAGCTCAGGCTGGTGACACGTGCTGGGGATAAATTGAATTTTGTAACTTTCCAACCGTCACTAATATGCAGAGCTAATTTCTTCAATAGGCAGGCAAAAGATAAGATGTGCAAAGTACTAAATAATACTGCAAAAAGTGCCGAAGACAGTTCACTTCATTGGTATTTGCTGCGCCCTCAATTGCCATACTTGTACACGTATGCCCCCACACACACAAACACGTGTGCGCGCACACACACACACGCCCACACACAAACACACTGCACATTGTACAATAGTCTTATTAATAGTGTGTGTACATTTGCGTGTGTGCATGTGTGTGTTCATGCAGTATGATTCTGGGTATGTTTGATCCAGTAGCTGAACAGCCCTATGAACATATCGGTGTAGAGCAGGTCAACACTGCAGAACACCAGGTGAGATCATGCCACTGACAAGCATGTAGAGATCATGCCACTGACAAGCATGTAGAGATCATGCCACTGACAAGCATGTAGAGATCATGCCACTGACAAGCATGTAGAGATCATGCCACTGACAAGCATGTAGAGATCATGCCACTGACAAGCATGTAGAGATCATGCCACTGACAAGCATGTAGAGATCATGCCACTGACAAGCATGTAAGTTAGAGATCATGCCACTGACAAGCATGTAGAGATCATGCCACTGACAAGCATGTAAGTTAGAGATCATGCCACTGACAAGCATGTAGAGATCATGCCACTGACAAGCATGTAGAGATCATGCCACTGACAAGCATGTAGAGATCATGCCACTGACAAGCATGTAGAGATCATGCCACTGACAAGCATGTAGAGATCATGCCACTGACAAGCATGTAGAGATCATGCCACTGACAAGCATGTAGAGATCATGCCACTGACAAGCATGTAGAGATCATGCCACTGACAAGCATGTAGAGATCATGCCACTGACAAGCATGTAGAGATCATGCCACTGACAAGCATTTAGAGCAGCTGCACATGTATATACACTGTAGCGGTAATAGCTTGTTGTACACTGCACTTGTGTAGCTGGGGTATTTCATCACCTTTTCAAGGATAGAGTCTGAGCAGTCTGACCGTTTGTATTACTTTTGGCTAAAGGTGAAGTTGCGTTTCTGCTTCAATCCTGTGAACAGCTTCTTATCAGAATGTCTTGGTAGCCAAGCCACTGTCATATCGTTCTCCCTTGTACTGGCCATGTAGTAAGGTAGCAAGGTAGCAAGGACAATGATGAAATGCGTGTATCAGTAGTGGTATGATTCTGCTTGTGAGTTCTACTCTGCTGCTCTGTTTTGCCATGTGTGCAGGCGCTTGCACTGGAGGCTGCACGCGAATCCATGGTTCTATTGAAGAACACTGAAGGTGTGTAATGTGTATGCTGACATCATGCTGTGTGACGATTGCAACATTCTAATACTGTGCTGTTTTTGTTTCAATCTGTTTGCTACCATGCTGTTAATTAACCACATGTATCGTTGTAGCACCAGTACCTTCTTGCCTGCACAGCTCAGACAACTTTGTCTTGAGCTTTGTAACTCACTGTGCACCCTACTGCCCCAGGTTGTGGCAAACATACTTTTCCAAAGTGTTGGTCTAGCTAAACCCTCCAGCTCTCCCCGCTCCCCGTCGTGCTGTGGCAATCTTGAAACTAATCCGTGTACTATTGCTGTATACATGTCATGCAGGTGTGTTGCCGATGAAGGCAGCGACGACCACCACTGTTGCAGTGATTGGACCCAACTCAGCCGCTACTGGCACTATGCAAGGCAATTACCATGTACGTTATGCTGCTCTTTCCACAGCTTCTAATGCGGGTCCTGAATTTGAATTCTGTGTGTGTACTGTTATCTACGAAACAGTGGTAGCGACTTCAGCAATGATTGTTAGGAAAGGGTTTGCTCCCCACGCTGGAGCGCGCGCTATTCCGCCGACTTGCTCTGGATTGCAGTCGTGAGTCAGTCAAGTGTCAGGCCAAGTCGGCGGAATAGTGCGCGCTCCAGTGTGGGGAGCAAACCCTTTCCTGTACTTTCCTGTACTTTCCTGTACTTTCCTGTACTGCTATCTACTGTCAGAATTACTAGTAGGTGTATACATTCACCAGTTTCTCTTTTCTTCTCTTTCTGGATTTTCTTCTCTTTCTGGATTTTCTTCTTGTTGTCCATGTAGGGAACTGCACCATACTTGGTCAGTCCGCAGGAGGGTTTGCAGAAGGCTGGTGTTCAGGTGACACAGGTGCAGGGATGTGATGTCAAGTGTACCGACACATCCAAGTTTGAAGACGCCACGAAGGCAGCGGCTGCCAGTGACTTTGTCGTGCTTGTCGTTGGTTTGGATCAAGGACAGGAGAGGTACGGCTTTTCCATACACATCTTTATAAACTGGATCTAAATAATCCAGTATACATATGAGAGATCTCTCTGACAGCTTGTGTCCACTGTGGTCTGTGGTTGTGTAGATACATGTACATGTGAGCCGTGAACAGCAAAAACCGACCTATAGGTCAAAATTTTCAAAATCGTTTTACTGAAAAACGTTTATTGGAATGTTAGGGTGATGTTCACCAAGTTTCAAGTATATCTGACCAAGAGAAGTGGGTAAACCCCTATCAGAAGTATATACACTCAAGTCCAAATTATATGCGTAACATCTCAAAATATGTCTCAGCTAAATATAGTCGCTCTGCTCCTCTTCAGTATACTGTGTACTTGCAGAGCGTGGTGGGGTTGATTCCTCACGCAGGTAGGGCTTGATTTCCTTCTCCAGCTGTGTTCCGTGCTTCTCGGCCAAACTAGCGGGTGGCAAACTCGAAGGCATGGCGGCAGACTTGACATTCTCCATCGTGGCGTGGCGTTGGATTTGAAGAGATTCATTTCAGCCCAATCACCATCGCAAGACTCTTGCGTGCTCAGCTTTCCTGGACTTTCATTTCTGATGCCAAAGTGCTGGTACTTCGTTATACCAGGAATCGGCTTGAAATACTGCTTCAGACAGGCGTCCCATTCGTACCATGTCCAAGAGTAGCGCACTTCTATGCGTACTCTGCAATGAAGTGGGTGAAAAATCCGAAGGTCGAAACTGAAGAGGAGGCCGAAACTGCTACTGCACATGTTCAGAAGCACCTAGCCGATGCAGCGTGTGAGCGTCAATTCTACAGAGACAGAATCGCTGCTGTAAAAGAGGATATACCCATAGCATCGCATATAACTTTTTGATTCTGCACAACAACTCGAGGTGCCTCAACACACAAGGTAGTCGGGCCAATCTACTTCAAGTCACATTTTCGTGTGCAAGTGTTGATTTCTGATATCCCTACAAAAGGTACACAAGCAAAATATTGCATAGTACATTCGTGGCACACCCTCCATTTCCTGGAATGTCATGAATACGTTTTTCTTGCTGGACGAAGCAGGTAAGTAGGTGGGGGGGGGGGGGGGGGGGGGGAGCTTGGGCTCTACCCCTAGATGCAGCAGGCTGGTTGCCACCCTTCCCCTGTTTCGTGGCTTTGATTGCCAGGCGGAGACGTTTGCGTTTGTCTGCACTTTCCAAGAGGCCAGCCATGCCGTCACCTTCTGAGAGCGCTATGGCGATGTCATGGCCATGGCGGTCCGCCACTGCCAGCCAGTCCAGCCTCTTCTGTAGGACCTCGCTCACGCCCTTCAGCTCCTTCATCGCCTTCGTGTTTTGGGATTTTTTGATTAGTTTTTCAGCTGCTACGAGGTGGCCAGATATCTGTGTAAGGCATTCAAATTGGTGCTGATAACTCAGCCGCTTCATCATCGTATTAGGCACTGATTTGCTCCTCTTTTTACTCTTCCGCTAGTCAAGTGTCCACTGACAATGGCTGTCCTCCTGGGAATGCTGCACTGGGGCGTGAGCATGCAGACAACACACCCAGCGCTAATGTTTTCACCTCAGATTCCCGCAGTGATGTGATCGCACATCAACCATGAACTCTTCCAGTTCAGAAGGGTCGATGAGTCGGACGATGACCATCCAGTGATTAGTTTGACATCCACAGCCGATACTTCGAATGTCTTCAATCTGCGCAGCAATGTGCGCTGCTCCAGCAGCAGCTGCAAGTTGCAACTCTTCATCCCCGTCGTCACTATAAAATTCATTTTCATCGTCGCCATAGCAGTACGTTTTCTGGCGGTTCGTCTTCACTCTCATCCGATTCATCTGCAGCGCCAGCCGCAAAGTCGAGACCGAAAAATGACTGGTCCTCAGCTTCAAGCATTAATTAATTTTGTTGACTGGCATCTTCAACTCCGTGGCATATATTATACTGCGACGGCGAGTCGTTTACATACTCTCGCACTTTAGTGCGAAGGCACGCTGCCCAACCGGGCTGCATCTCGGATACTTGTCGGCACGGACCGGAGCACGGCTTACCTCATGCTGCTTTGTGCTTGCAAGGCCCAAGAGAACGGCCTAAACAACAATCCATCGCCTTTCTTCTTCGAAGCATGGCTACTTTCCCGCAATTTTACAAAACGTGTTTTTCTCGATTTTTCGGCCAAAGCTATAGGTCGGTTTTAGCTGATCACGGCTCATGTATTTCTGTCGTGCAGCTTGATTGCTTTGACACGTTGTGTGCTTGTGTATTCACATATGTGTGTGTGCGTGTGTGTGTGTGTGTGTGTGTGTGTGTGTGTGTGTGTGTGTGTGTGTGTGTGTGTGTGTGTGTGTGTGTGTGTGTGTGTGTTTACGTACCTGTGTATGTGCTTGTGTCTGTGTGCATGTCTACATGTGTGTGTACGCACCTGTGCACGTACATGTACGTGTATTGTGGACTCTTAGTGAAGGACATGACCGTACCAACATCAGCTTGCCCGGTAATCAGAACACATTGGTGGCAGCTGTAGCTGCAGCAGCCAAGGGACCTGTTGTGTTGGTAGTTATGACCGGCGGACCAGTGGACCTGACATATGCTAAAGTAAGTAAATCTCTGGCATCGTCCAGTATTTGTTGGTGTACTTGATGGGATGTCTACTTCTATTACCTTCTAGATTTGAGCTCGACCATGGGTAGCTCTTCCTCAATGCCAACAAGGCAACCACTGCATTGCAGCAAGTAATGGCTACAAGTCGCCACTTCTTTTCAGCTACTGGTATCTCGCTGGAATGCATTCTCGTGAGGATTAAAAGGTGAATCACGTATGGTGAATTTTACCACTGGGCCACAGCAATAGCATGGGGCAGTCGATCAGCTAGCAGGTAACGTCTATTGTTGCTCCGACATAATTCATGGCAAGCAGCTCATGTCTAACATGAACAGTACATTGCCCCTGTGGTTCATCCAGCATGTACATATTCTGGCCCAATGGCCTAGGGATTGCTGTTCAGTGCATGCTGTGAAACCAGGGATGCAGCCCCCCCCCCCCCCCGAAAGGTGGACCAACAACGCCACTGCAGTGTCTGTTGTGTTTGTGCGCTGTGCTTGTTCACTAGGCCAATAGCAAAATCCCAGCTATCATCTGGTGTGGCTACCCCGGCCAGTCTGGCGGTCAAGCCATTGCTGATGTCATTTTCGGAGTTTACAACCCCGGTGGACGCTTGCCATACACTATTGTACGTGATAAGCACATTCAGACTGTTGAGTCTGTTGACTTAGAATTTTGTTGTTTTAGAATTTGAACATGGTCTTTGAAGAACAGGAGCCTGTGCACAGCTATGGGTATGTGCACACATTCAAGTCTTTGTTGTGGACCTTACTTGCTACATACGTTTACTTGTGTCATGATCAGTTAAAATGGAGAGTCCCAAGATTGGTATATGTTCACCTCTGGAGAATCCATACAACACAATACACACATATACCATACAGTGGAATACAATACAATACGATACAATACAATACATTTCATTGCAATACAATACATGTACCATACAATACCATACGATACAATACAATACAATACATAATGCGGACACATGTAACACAAACATAGTGTTGGTATCATTGAAGGAAGCATCACTGATTGTCCATTATTGTGTACTGGGGTCTTTCTAGTTATTTTGCCACTTGTCGTTATGTTGTGTGCAGTACCCAGATGCCTACGTCAATCAGATCTCTATGTTTGACATGAGCTTCCGTTCCTCTCCGGGTCGCACGTACAAGTTCTTCACTGGCGAGGCAGCCTACGGCTTTGGCGATGGTCTCAGCTACACCACGTTCTCCTATGAGTGGTATGGAAGCACTTGCTGTTTGGGACTTTAGCGGAATCTCTCTTTCTCTTGGGGATGACATATTCTATGTACTGTAAAAGCAGAACTTTTCGGTGGTGTTTTATTTTCGGTAACTTCGGTGGCGACAATTTTTACCGAAAATAAAACGCACCGAAAATTTCGGTATTACCGGTACTATAGATGTTGTACTTGTACACTTACCTGGAAAACGGGTTTTACCGAAAATTTCCCTCCACCGAACCGCCGAAAATTTCTGCTTTTACAGTAGGTTGGTGGAGTCCTAGTAACTGATCGCTGGTCACTCTCGGGACACCCTCCATGCCACACGGCTGTGTCTAAGTGCCATCTTTAATATTCCAGAAATATCTAGTAGTTCTGTGAACGGAACACTCGGGATAGCCTATCAAGTGATGTGCCTAAATGGAAAATTATTGTTGGAATTGGGTACGGGTACTGTACCTCTTCCGTCACTCTGCCGATCATGTTGTGTGTTGCCGTGTGCTGAATTTCAAACACATGTGTTATTACATGCCTGTGTTATGTATAGAATAAACACCGATGTCGTAGTGTTTATGGGAATATATATTGACCTTTGATCAAATACCCACACTCATTAGTGACCACACACTCAACAGTATCAAATTCAAATAAATTTGCTTTGACTCAATAAATACCACTGCACTTTTCCATGTAGCCCTCCACTTTTCCCTAAAAAGGAGTAATTTATAAACAGTATTTATTGGCCTAAGGCCGCAACCACACTACGTAAAAATCACAGTACAAATTTTCATGCATATCTCAGTACAAGTCGGTACGCAACCACACTACACTTTTCGGTCTGCATAGTTGACGTTTTCACGCGAACAGCACGTGACGTTGTCGTACCAAAGCGTGTGCCTGCCATGCCATGCGCTGGAAAAGACCGGGAAATTCAAAAACAGTGCTGATGCTGATGTTATGTACGACGACCACTAGACCAGGTACAAAAAAAGTTGTACAGTACACAGGAGATGGCCTATGGAGCGCCAAAACGACGAAAACGACAAACGTGGCTTTCTACAGGGGTGCGCCAGTTGCTGAAAACCTACAAAGCGCATTTTGCATTTCACACGCGTCGGCATGACGATTTCTACTGTAATGCAGTTTGTACGTGATTTTGTACCTAGTGTGGTTGCAGCCTTAGTGGTATTTTATAAACAGTATTTATTGGCTTTTGACCCAATAAATACTGTTTATAAAATACCACTAGGGCCGATAAATACTGTTTATACATAAACACTGCGATAAAAACCGAGGCGTAGCCGAGGTTTTTATAGACAGGGTTTATATTCCCATAAACACAAGACAGAGGTGTTTATTCTTCTTATACCTAGCTTTGTTTTCGGCCTGAAATACTGGTCTGAAATAGCTATTTTAGTATCCCAGTATACTATAGTATACTATTATGTGTAGGCAGCATTGCGTGTTCCAGACCTAAGACCTATCTTTAAACCATCATCTGCATCAACACCCTGGTGGTTGGGTGGTCAAGATAGGTGCTTGGGAATCTTATGTTTGCAGGTTTGATTTCTGCTCAAACTTCTTTCTTCTCTTCAATTTTTTTCTTTTTCAATTGGAGTCCCTTGAAAGTCGAAAAGTTACAACCTCCAAGTGGGTATAATTCGAACCTCGAACCAGACATGTCCGGTTAATTCGAAGTTCCACGGATTCCACTTACATAGAAAATGTGTGGGATTTGTGCTGATAATTCGAAGTTAGCAAAGTGTAATTCGAAGTTCACTGTACACTGTACTGGTCAGTTCAGTTTGCATGAGCAGGCTGTGCCGGTCAGTTCAGTATCCGTGAAATCTGTGTCTAAGGTCCTTTGCGCAACTCTGCGTGACCATGAGAGCATTTTGATATACATATTGTGTTGTGGGTTCATGTTTGGATAATTAGAATGTCCGGCTAATTAGAAGTTTTTTCCTGGCATTTGGAGGTTTAATTATCAGGATTCCACCTGTACCCCAAGTTCAAGTGGTGAATATGGAGATATATTCCCCAGTTATAGATCACAGGAATTAGTTTTTTTCTCTGATGTCATATATGGTCGAAGTGTGAATACTACAGATCTAATAATAGTCTAGAAAAGAAAGAAAGGTGCATGTCGTGCTACGCATGATACGATCCGTACCATGATGCCATGGCCAATAACAATCAATGAGAAAGGACGGAAAAGACAGTTCAATTGCACACTGATCACAAAAGAAGAAGATGAGTCCGTCTATGAGGAAAGCCGAGCCTCAACCACCTCCAGACCAAGAGTGTCTGGGTTGAGATGGATGCGTGCCCTAGGACGTCTTGAACCGCGCAGGCATAGGGTAGAGGCTCTTACGAGAGAGATGCTGATCTTCGACCTCAGCCAAGCCGTCACTTGTGAGTAGGGCTGCAACTTCTTCTCGGCCATGAGACTTGCGATCCTCTTCACCAAAGCAATAGCACTTCGACCTGCTCCGCCAGATGTAGCATAGTCGACAGGGATGAAGGAGGCATGTTCCACCTCTCGCACACGTGCTCCGTATAAGTGGCGCTTCTCCTGCTCGTGTTTGCGGTAGACAGAGGCAATGGACGACGGTGAATTAGAGCGAGCATAGGGGTTGAAAACCCTTACATCCAAAAATGAACGCTCAAAACGACCGCCGTACACGCCATTGCCACCACATCCAATCGAGCTTGGTCGCCTCTCACCGCGGTGCGTGGCTGAAGGTGCTCTCCACTATGGGGCTCTAGATGTGGCTCGATCTCCACTGCATGAGCGACTGTCACCAAACACTCTGCAAACACATCCCTGATCTCGTTGTGCCGAATGCTGGGAAAGCCGCCGTTGGAGCAAGACAGAGCATGGGTGACTGTGAACTACTGCCCGCACACACACTTGGTGAGGAGATTGTTGGGCTGCCAGCCATAGCGCAGACAGAGGGCATCCCGGAACTCGGCCTTGGAGAGCGCAAAGCCAAACTGTGCCAAAGGGCGGCAGGTTAGCCAGTTGGATGCGCCCTTCTCCGCCGCAAGCTCCATGCACCGCTGCAGGTTGGGAGAGACGCTGTTGAAGACATCCTTTCGGTGCTGCTCTTCTTGTTGTCTATGAGCCTCCCGGACAGCAGACTTGGCTATGCGAGTTTGCTCAGGAACACCTTCTAGCGACATGTCTTGTCTCCTGATCTTCATGACCAGGGCCTCTGTGATCTTCACGGAAGCACCAAACTGGGTGGTCAGCGAGGGAGGGGAGACTATCCCTAGACCTCCGTGGCGGCAGGGCATTGCGAGAATTGACTGCTCCTCTGCTCCAAGTGGTGATCGACCAGTCAGAGCCGGGATGAGCTTCGTTGCAATAGTCCGCTCCAGTGGGTGAAAATACTCGTGGACACCTGGCATTGTCCTTGCTAAGAAGGACCATCTATGGCGCAGGACATTGGTGAAGACCACGTAGGCTGCTTGCGGTTGTGTCATGGCAATAACAGCCAGATTGCAGACTTCTGTGCACCACCCATCAACCTTGAGCTGCACATACGCGTTGCAGAATGCCTCTGTTCCGAGAGCCGCCCCAAGATGACGTTGACCATCCGTTCTGATGACAACGTCTGTGCCGCTGAAGATCTCTCTCTTGCCAACTCCTCGTGTTGTGGTTTGACCAACAGTACCGACTTGGCGGCATTCAGGTAGTAGCCATAGGCCTCGCCCTCGACACCGAGCATGTCCCACCAGGCTCGCAGTCTCCTCAGCTTGCCCGCGGAGTTGGCGTCATCAGCGTACCAGCTCTGAAGAACGTCGCTTGCTGAGAGATGCTGGATAAGCGGAACAGTGCCCAATGCAAACATTGGCATAGCAAGGGGATCACCCTGTGTCGTGCCTTCAGCTGACCATATGGTCTCACCATCTACGAACATTGCTGCCGGTGCTCGGTAGTTGTTGGCAAGTGTTGCCGCAAAATCGGGGCATAGATGCTGGACATTACGGAGACACGCCTGCCTGTTCAAATTGTTGAACGCATTGGTAGCATCTGCGAATAGCACACCTTCAACTTCATCTTTGTCGAAAGCCTCCCTCATTGCATGGATGGTTGCTTCGGCATCACAGGAATTAGTGGGGGTTAATATGAGCTGGGTATAATAATACTTATTTTGTGCCTGTGTTATGACGGATATGTGTTTTACGTTCATGTGTTACTACGCTCCTTTGTTGTTGTTTGCCTTGCATCAGGACTGAGACACTCGGTGCATCGTCGCTGAGTACTGATGAACTGAAGGATGGCGTCCACTATCGTGTGACGGTCACCAACACCGGCAAAATCCTTGGTGATGACTCTGTCCTGGCTTACATTACATCATCGGTGAGTGATTGGTACCCCAAACACCAGTTCACATGTACTGTACAAGGTGCTGACTGTATTAGTTGGGTGCATGCGGAGGCAGGGTAGCCTTCTGCCGATGTCTTTCTGTCAATGTGTTTCTGAGCCATCCACACTTATTCAGTCAACTGCTGGTGATAGTTGCGTGGAAAAAATAATTGGCATTTTGCATTATCCAGACAATTGGTATGATGTACAAGCTACGTTTCTTGTTGCATTCTGTGCACTTTCTGTGTGGAACAGGTCCCAGGGGCACCGATGAAGCAGTTGTTTGGTTTTGAGCGTGTTAAGCTGGAGCCAGGCAAGTCTGCGTCGCTGTTCTTTGCCGCCCCAGCGGAGACATTCACCGCTGTCAACGGCAAGGTATGTGCCAGCCATCTAGTCCTTCTGTCTGTATTTAGTCATTTTAACTCATTTCCAATGTACAGCCGTGGCCAGAGAAATCTGACCCACGTGCCAAAAGCAGCGCCAAGGCTCATGCAGCCCCTGTGACCCTCGGATCGTTTTTTGGACCGTGCATGACGTAGTTGAAATGGAAATGCAGCGCTTCTTTTGACTCTTGGGTTGGATTTCTTTGGCCACGACTGTAGTTGTGACTTGAAGTGACCTGGTGAGGACTGCATGTAACTGTTCCACGGCCTGCACACTTAGGTCCAGTGAAATACATATACCAGGCAAACCTGTCTCTATTACGGGGTATCATGCAAGAAATCAACCACCCAAAGACTATAGCTGCCCGGGGTGTACACAGTGCAGTGGATGATGTCCTACAGCAGTCATTGTTGTGATGTTCCAAAGTACCTTTGTGAGAACAGGCCCGGCGGAACCGGTCCAGTTGGTCTGGCCATGGCCGCACCAACCTTTTGGCCTTTTGGCCAGCAACGCGTGAGGAGGTCATGCGTGTACCCGCCATTATTACCATACACAAAGTATGAAAGGCTTTTGCGCAGCGCAATGCTTGTACGCTGGCCTACATAGGGGCTCATTGCTAGGACACTCCTGGTGATGTAAAGAACACCAGCAGCTATTCACAAACCATACCTGAGTGTGCCTGTTTCCATTGTGTCTTGGTGTGATTGTGCCTGTTTCCATTGTGTCTTGGTGTGATTGTCGATGCAGGGCGAGCGTCACATTCACCCAGCCACCTACACCATTTCAATTGGCTCTCTGCGCCACACCATCACCACCCACGGAGATGCTGTTCACGTTCCCATGGAGGCTAAAGAGCCGCATCCATTGCTGAAGAATTTCCACTAAATTTCACTTTGGTTGATGTTTCAATCCGTAGTTTTATTACTAGTAGTAGCTTCTCTTTTCAAAATTTCTTCTCATTCTTCATAGGGTGTCCTGTTTTTCCTTCTTCTTTTTGTTGTAGATGACCTCCAAGATCTGTAGTTGTACCGTGTGGGAAGATAATATAGAGATGTCAATCTTGTGTTATTTGAAATTTTTATTCTACGTTCCAGTACATGGACTTTGAAGTACAGGTGTGTTGATGTTAGCGTCATCTGGTGGAACGTGATTAACAGCTAGCTAGGGTTTTCTCCAGCCCTGCAAGGGTGTTGATAGTAACTTGATACACACCGGACACATCCTCAGGACATGGAAACCAACTTGAGCAGATGCACACGCATTTACAGTCACACACCCTGTGCCCGGCTCGTGACTTGGTCATGCCTCATGGATCCATGCACGCTATTCAGTGTTCTGAACTACACAGCTACCATACAGCTAAGAAAAAGAGAGTCAAAAGCAGTCATTCAAAGTGCACAGCAAACACAGAATATGCTAATGCCATGAAAATAATATGAACAGCGTTCTAATGAACTCTTACCCAGGTAAATACTGGCAGAGTGAAATTGGTCTAACAAATTGTTAAAAACATGCACACAACACACAAACATACACCCTTACGGATGCCGTTGTATCAAGCTCGCACGCACACCCACACACACACACACACGCAATGCTCTGTGGGACCTCGTGTACAAACTAAACATCTCACGTGCACGGGTTCCCAAGCCAGAAGGCAAGCATACCTCTCTTGTGTCTGTGCAAGAGATACATGTATCTAGATGAGGCGTACAACAGTCTCATCCAGCTCCTCGTCCAAGAAGAGGGTTCGGAACGTGTGGTTGTAGAACTGTGGGTGGTACTTGCACGCGCGAATGCAATCTGGTGTGAAATTGACCTCCAAAATCTGCGGCTGCATCTTATGCTCCCCTTCTCCGCGCCACTCCACCATGATGTCCAGGGCGTAGAGACCACGCGAGTTGGCACATGGCGCAATAGCAGCGGGTGCTTCACCAGTCACCGCTGCTCGGAACAGCTCCTTGATCGCTTCGAATGTATCTTGCTCTACAGCTGCCCAGCTTGTCTGCGGGAATTGCTCATCAAACATCGGGGCAAATTGCTCGCAGTTGATTTGGTGAAGCTTTGTGCCTTCCTCTACATAGTTCATCACCGTAAAGTGACGATCATAATTCTCCAGCTGTTGCAGGCTGAATGGCACGTTAGCAAAGCGCAGCCAGAACACCTTGTAGACGTATAGCTGCAGTGGTTGTGCCGACTTCAGGAAGACGATGTAACGGTAGTCAAACTTCACCCTGCCAACACCCTCCCTATCAAACAAGACTGGCCTGGTCAAATAACGTGAAGCAACCTTTGGACCAGTTTGTGACAGCTGGACAAGTTGGGCTAGGTTGTTCACAACATGAATGTCGAGACTGCGACCCAAGTTCCATGGCTTGCAGATCCAGTAGTTGTCCTCCTCATCCTCGGCCTTGCTGAAGAAACGAGACACAAGCTGTGGCAACTCCGTAACCATGTCGTAAGATTCGGGTAGCCAGTCAGGTACTTCAGTACCACGGGGAACAGATGTGGCTTGTGCTGATGACGAGATGCCTTCAGATACAGCACGCCGGGAAGTTTTCACCAGCAAATCCTTGCAGGTGAGTACATTCTCACAAGGGAACTGGTTTATGAATGTGAAGTGGCTGCGTTTGGCCAATCCCTCAAAGTCCTTGAAGTGTATTGCCACCCAGAAGATATCGGCATCCTCGGGCTCGTCAACAATAGTGAACCGAGAATCTGAGAGAAAACCTTTAATAAGGTCCTGATCTGTGAACACTTTCAACGGGCGCCGATCGGGAGAGGGACCATCTTGCTGTGCACCTGCGGCTGCTGTGGGCAGCTTCTCCCCACAGCGCTCCTCAGCCACCTCAGCTGCCTTCACATCCAGACAGCTAGAATCCGACTTGACCAGTTCCGGCAAAAGCTGCGGAAACCAGGGAGCAAGGCGTGCAGCACGCGCCATATCAGACTCTACACCAAATGCGTAGTCCACTGTTGCTTCGTCGCCCACATCAACGTCACATAGCGGCCACATCAGTGTATAGCCAACACGATCCGGGCCAAAAAGGAGAGGGGCCATTTTGAACGTTGGCGTGTCTGAGTGCTGTATACGCGAGCCAAACTCATCTAGCACATACCAGATGGGCTTCTGCTCAGCTTGTTCTTGGTTGACAATACGATACTGATGTATATATCTCCATAACTGGTCGATGACACTATCAATAAGTGCATCGTATGCATTCTCATCACTAGCGTCCACAGCATTGTCTCCAAAGTCATACTCTACAAGCTGTGCCATACGGATCAACAGACTGGGTACTTGCTTCAGCTGGTGTTTGGCTGCTTGAACTGACTCAAAAGTCCAAGCATGGTCCACCAAATAAACATTGTTGGCATCGGTGACACTCAGAGTGGACTCTCCAATGATTTCAACACGCCACAGACTCTCATCGGCATCGTAGCCCATCCTGAATCGTTCTCCAGCATCGAACACATCGCACCTGATTTTGCTGTGCACCGTCGGCCAGAAGTGTTCTGGCACACCAGATGCTTGTAGTTGAGTCTTGTGGAGAGTGAGAAATTCCTCGTAATCCATGTCAAAGGTGCACGCGATTGAAATTTCCCACACAAACAAAATTTAACACCACTGAAAGTGATTGAAATTTGCAACCTGATAATTATACAATGACAAAATGCCAGATTCAAACAATTACCAAGTACGTACCAGTAACTATTAGTACCGTAAATCGCAATAAATTATGACGTCGTTTTGTAGGTCTACAAAACAAACCATGGCAACGTTACTTTGGTCACAATACATGACGTCATGTCCACTCAAAATGCAGGATTTGCATTGTTGTGCAGAAAACAAAAAAACCTGCTGTTGCAACGTTGCTTGCTTGGTCGAGCTTGTCGACTGTTGTTGTTTTGTAAAAACGCGCAGAACATTGTTCAGAATGAGTGGAATACCTCGTGTTTACGTCGGCAATTTGCCTCGCGACACCAGAGAACGCGACATTGAGCGTTTCTTCAAAGGCTATGGCTACGTCCGTGATGTGACGATGAAGAACGGCTTCTGTTTCGTTGTACGTACACTGCTTAGTTTTTAGTCATGTTAATTTCCTGTTAGATTTTGCAATGCCTCTTTTGTTTCTTGTGAAATATGTCTTCAATTTCGTAGGAATTCGATGACCGTAATGACGCCGAGGACGCCATACATGATTTGAATGGAAAAGATTTACTTGGGAGCAGGTTAGTTGCGTTATTTAGACTCAGTTTTACATGAGTTTAAGTAAAACAATGTTGGCCTATCTCCACCATTTGTTTTATAGTCTTTGTGTTGGTAACAGTATATTAAATGTATCTCTTTGTGTAATTTAACTCGGATGGTGAGCCAATTAAAATTATGGTGAAAAAAGTAGGACAAAATGTTACGAGTTATGACTAACTTTCCACCAACGTAACGCACTCGCTGACTGTATAATATCTTGTTACGTTGGTGGACAGTTAGTCATAACTCGTAACATGTTGTCCTCCTTTGTGTAATTGCTGGTGTTTCACCCCAACCCCTTCAGTGGCATAATTTCGATGGGATGGTATACCTCATGAATTGGTTTGATTCAGAGCAGGGATGAAGCTCACGGATGCGCTCGCACGTGTGTGCATGTGTGTGTGTGGCCGTACCGTCTCTGTGCTCAGAGCCATTGTTGAGTTTTCACGTGGCAGCGCCCGTGGTCCAGGCGGTGTACGGATCGATGAGCGTGGAGGTGGCGGTGGAGGAGGTCGCTATGGTGGTGGCCGTGATGGCCGTGATAGCCGTGATGGCCGTGATGACCGATACGGTTCCCGAGATCCGGGGTAAGTGCTGAACAGCATGATGTACGTGTACAATGTTTTCAGGTGTGCTTTTGCATGGCATTGAGTGAGTGTCTAAGAGAGAGGAAGTGTGATTACATGCTTGCTTAGTATACTGCACTCAACAAGATGGCGCAGACAAACATCATGCACCAGTATTAATGTGTTATTATGTACGAACCTAGAGGTTACTAGTAACCATTTCAACATAAATGTAGAACGTTTATGTATTGTTCAAGATTCCTTCCAAGTACAGTCAATCTTGCGAATAACAACCCTTGATCGTGCATGAGAAAAGTGTCGTTATTCGCCAAGTTGGAGTTATTCTTGAGGTTGAAAGTATGCAGTCAATTGGTCACAGGTCAGAAGTGTCGGTATTCGGGAGTTGTTGTTACTCACAAAGTTGACTGTACTCATTTTTATTCTCATTCCATGTACTTCTCCCGATCTCTTTGTACGTCTGCTTTCCAGTGGTCGCTCCCGCTTTGGTCCCCCCACTCGCACTCCATACAGAGTTATTGTGGAGAATCTCTCATCTCGTGTCAGCTGGCAGGTAAGACTGGCTAACTGCGTGTGTGTGTGTGTGCGTGTGTGTGTGTGCGTGTGCGTGTGTGTGTGTGTACATTCGCGGTCCTGCTTGTGATCCGACTCTCGTTTTTCTGGTCCACTTTTCATAGTGGTGACACTTGCCCATCTGGGCAGTCATGCTGCTAGTCGTAGCAGTAGCAGTAGTGTGTGTGTGTGGGAGGGTGTTAATGACTGAATGGGTGAATGTGGACCGTTTGATCCTGGGCTGATAATTATATGCGCCTGTCTCTTGTTGTCTTCAAGTTGTGTGCGCTCTGTACGGCAATTGGTTCGGAGAAGCCTCTGCTAAGATGACTTGAGCGTAGTTACAATGTGCATACATGTATGTGCGGATTTGAATTCAAATTCCTTGGTAGCCTCATCCTGGTTGGTTGTTTGAAGGCAATTGTGTCAGTTTGGGGTTGATACGATAAGGAATGACTATGTCAAGAGGACTTACATGCACACTGTGGAGTTGAAAATTGGAAGAATTGGCAACTTGCAGGTGCACGTGCTGAATAGAGCTGCTTGCACTATGCCAGTATCCGTATGTTCAGCCTCTATGCCCACGTGGCTATCCACCGTATGCAGGTTGGATGTTGCAGCATTATGCATGTGTTGTGTTTATAGATTAGGTGTGCCCCCACTGCGCCGTGTGCCCAAACGTGTGTGTGTGTGTGTTATTTACTATGAGCTTTGCCACTGATGTTTTGCTATCACACAGTGTGTCTGGTCGAGGGGCTGTGGCTATGGCTGCTGCTGCTGAGTTATGTCGGACGTGATGCTCACAACCCGACGGTTTTGAAGAGGTGCCTTTGCAGTTGCATCCTGGCTATTCACCCAGCCTCCTGGTTTGCTCAGGATGATGATGATGGCGGTCATGGCTGTGGCTACTGGCTCTTTGGTCAATCTTCTTTGGGGGAAGAAGTTATCAGTGTCAGGATGTGGACAAAATCTCTCCCTGTGCGAAGAAGCCTGGCAAAGGAAAAGGGTCAACCATCATGATGGGTCTCCTCACTCTCTCACTCTTCTTGGCACTGTGGGTTCCGAGGAGGACAGCGGTTGGCCATCAAAACTAATCTCTTCCTAACTACTGCCAAGGGGCACTTCTCCCTGTCAATGGGCTTAGCTCTTGTGTGCCTGACATAGGTATGTTCTGTTTCTGCGTGATTATATCGGTATCCCGGCCACATGTAGCACCTCATGTTTTCCTCCGATGCTACTCTCTTGCTGACTTACTGCATTGTACTGCTATCTGCTACTTTGATTGTGTTGCAGTGATGTATGTCTTATATGGCTGTGTCTCTGACAATTGCTTGTCTCTTTTTCTTGCATCCCTGTTGCTTTGTGTCTGTCAGGACTTGAAAGATTACATGCGGTCAGCCGGTGAAGTGACCTATGCTGAGGCTCACAACAGAGGTGACAGCGAGGGGTGAGTGCCAATAGCCAATAGGCCCGGCAGCCAATTTCTGCCGGGCCTAATCGGTGCATGTGGACGCAGCATAACTGCCACGCTTACAAAGGCGTTTACACAAGTGTTTAGTCCTGATCATTCTTGCATAGTGCACTGGTTTCATTTTGCTGTGAGGCAAACCTTATGCCCCTTGCTCTGGGGGGTTCTATGTACTCTTGGTTGTATTTGGTTGTATGCTCTGCTTCGTCGTCCGAGGCTTTCCTAAAGCTAAAGTGAATGCGTTTGCTGTCTCTGTTATTTTTCAGAATCGTGGAGTTTGCATCCCGTTCCGATATGAAGTCAGCAATCAGAAAGCTTGACAAGACCGAGCTTAGCGGCAGGAAGATCCGTGTCTTTGAAGTGAGCTATTGATATGCATGTAGCTCATTGTTAAAGTGCTAGACATGATTCAATGACTGGTTAATCTCCTTCCATAGTTGAAAGTAGTATCTATCCATGATCATAGTTAGTACTTCGTGACAAAGCCTTGAGCTATGGAACAGACTGCTTTGATAGTCGAGCTGAAATTTGACTCAGCCCGAAATGTAGTGACGACCCTACACATGTAAGAAATGTCTTTCCAGTCTCCAGTTTGCTCTCCTTGCTTGTGTAGAGCTTGGATTTGTGCCTATCATCCGAACAATCACTTTGCTCTATACATGTATGTTATACTTTGTGGTTGGTCTGGCAAATATCTGCATTCACCTTAAGATGTGTCCCAGAACATTTCTTCAAACATGGAATTCCAGTGCTAACGTTCTAAGAGACTATGCTTTTCATTGAAACATACAAACCAGAATGAGACTTGTTTGCCTCCAGTAGGAGATGCAGCTTTATACCGGATGGGCCTATATTTCACGGTTCACGTGTGACCCAGTTAGACTGACTTTTCCGCATCCGTAGGAACTCCACCACCCACAGGGATGGGCGTAATACCTC
Source organism: Sycon ciliatum (assembly GCF_964019385.1). Lineage (NCBI taxonomy): Eukaryota > Metazoa > Porifera > Calcarea > Leucosolenida > Sycettidae > Sycon > Sycon ciliatum. Next base: position 12,691,803 of record NC_088646.1, read on the forward strand.
GGAAAATACAGCACTTTATGTGATGGAAGCAAGGGAAACGGTGGGGCACAAGTTATGCGTTAGAGTCCACCACCGTTTTCCTTGCCTCCATTTAATATTTTCTTTGGCTCACCATCTTGACTTTATATGATGGCTTGAGTTTCTCTGAATTTCTCCCAGAAATCTTTCATAGCAGTGGCACTCTTTTTTGCTATTTTGTTGTTAGTGTTGTTGTCATTCGCTCGTGCACTGACACCTACTTCACGCTGGAGCATTGAGTAGCTGGTAGACTAGATGTACTTTGAAGTAGTAGTGATCTTTGTGTTATTCTTTCCATGTACAGGACCGACCTTCTCACTCTCCTAGTCGGTCAAGGTCAAGGTCAAGGTCGAGGTCTCCTCGTCGCCCAACCCGCCGCAGTCGGTATGTGCAATTATACGCAAACAGTAGAGAGGTTCTGCACAACGAAATTTCGAACGAAGTTTCGCGACAGGCCTTGCGAAAATGTGTACGAATTTTCGCACGAACTTTGTGTTCTGCACATTTTCGTAGTTTGCACGCGCCAAGTGCACGTACGACATGACCCAATCTCACGAAACTTCCTACGAAAGTTCATTTCGCGTTCCCTGCAAGTTTCGCGTCCAAAGTTGCGAAAGTTCGTGCGAAGTTTCTCACTTTGTGCCGTAGAGCGAAAATTCGTACACATTTTCGTTTTGCAGAACCTCTCTTGTGTCATCTATGTGTGGGAATGTGTGCGTTAGTGTGTGTGTGGGGGGGGGGGTGTATCCGGCTGATTGTATGCTACTCTGGGCATAGTCTAACTTGAGCATTCTGTAGTGGTGGGAAATCAACGCCTCGTGGCACGAATTACAGCTTTTAAATCTTTAAACCCCGCAACCATTTTCCCAACACAGGGTGAATGCCTGTCATCCTAAGCCCAATGCCATTGGCTGTCAGGAGAGGCTATCGTAAGGGGAAATCTACAACCGAGCACTACTTTGCCTTTCACACACAGTGGCAGCGGTATGTTGTTTGCTCGCATCGTCTTCGTGTGATAACAGCTTCTTTTAGGCGTTCCTTTGGGTAGCAAAGCTGCAACAAGCTACGCTCTTCTGCTTCTTCTGTTGGCTTGGCCTGTTCATTTTGAGTATATCTTTTTTTCCTCCTCCCTGTATTTGTTCTGTCCTCCACAGCTCTCGTTCGCCGCGCTACAGCCGCTCCAGGTCGCCCAGTCGCTCAGGTTCTGACCGGGAGTAGAGATCGGAACATTTTTCAAGTGTTTCCAGACTGCTCATTTTTTAACATCTCGTCCCACGGTTCTAGCTCGAGCCTCTCGATGAAGCACATGCCTGCATGAAATCTGTCCCTTGCATTGTGGCTCTTTGCGATTTGAGTTTGCGGAGTAGAACTGATCATACAACAACAGACAAGATCCAGTCAAGTGGTGAAGTTGCTCTGCCACACATCGGTGTACCAGCTGTAGCAACTCTAGTAAACACTGTTTTACTTTTTCTTCTATTCTTTTTAGTGGTAGAATCAAGCGTATCTTTGTCCATGTGTAGCAGTGCAACGAATGCAGCTTCAACTACGTTGTCGTTATTGTGCACAGGTCCTGGACTTTCAATCACCAGGTCTACTAGACTACAACGTAACATTGTGCCATGTATTCGAATATTTGTACTGTATTTGCATCTGGATGGACAATGGTCATGCTGAATGGTGTACAGCAGAAGAATGCGCTCATGCATTGCCGGGTGAAGCAGATCTACTGTTGTTTTGTTCACAGGCGCTAGGCATGGGTAGTTAGTGGCATGCGTATTGTGTCCGTAGTTCTGACCTGGGACAAGGTACTCAGACTGCATGGGTACCGGTATGCATGTGTGTCGCAAAAGGTTTCATGGACTGTCCAGTGTGCAATTTTAAAATTATGCGGAAGTGCTCTCCTCGTAGATTCTAGACTCATAACTGTTATCAGGGCGCGTTCGAATTCATAACTGTTATCAGGGCGCTTTCGAATTGTCACTCTTTGACTTTTCGAGGAGTTTCGTTTTTCTGAAGAGGTGGCCTTATTGGCCTCTTCAGAAAAACGAAACTCCGCAACCTCATCCGATGGGAGAGGTGGATTAGTTTCGAAGAGTTTGGAATAGCTACGTCATGCATTACGTGGAGATAGCTACAGTTGTTGTAGACAGGGAGTAGTACAATACCGGTATTGTACTACTCCCTGGTTGTAGATGCTAGATGGTCGATCTGATCGGACGTCATCATCGCCATGACAATTCCACTGAACTTGAAACTCTAAAACGCGTGAAAATGATAGAAACCGTTCCGAAAATGGGACACTTCAACTAATCTCTTTTAAAGGGGAAGTATACCCTAAAATTGTGGATTATACAAGAAACCATAGGTTTTGATGTATAATCCTAATTGCATAAGGAGGTGAAGCGAAATGTAACACTGTAGTGGCCCCTTCGTTTTCTCTGCAAACCCGCTAGAAATACCAGAATTTTTTAACGCCAAACACCATAGCAACCACTGCCCTGGATAACCCCTGTGCCACTGCCTGCCTCCATTGGCCTTGTTTGAACTGCTCTGTAAATCCTGAGCACGCCCCAGTGGGGATGGGCCGGGAGGGACTACAGTGTTACATTTCGCTTCACCTCCTTATGCAATTAGGATTATACATCAAAACCTATGGTTTCTTGTATAATCCACAATTGCACTGCAGAGGCTCCGCTTCATGTAACACTGTAGCTATTTGTCGCAGTAACAAACCGCCCACAAGCAACGTGAAGCGAAATGGTGACGAACAATATATCACCGCAGGCCAAGACCAGTGGAAAACAGTAATAAGTACCTGGCTAGAAAAACCACTATACATGTAGTGTCCAAGGTCAGAATACCATCCGAAATAGACCGAATGGGAGTACACTGAGGCAAGAGAAGCCAAAAGAGAGGAAAAATGGGTTGACAACCCATCATGTCGTCATGCACTAGAACAAGACTAGATAAGAGTCCAGAATTACATGTACAACGTGAGTACTTGCGAGTTAGCATTTGCAAAATCCAACTCATAGTCCAGGAACCGGACATAGCTAAGTCCGTCGAAGAACCGTGGCCGTGAACTGATCTGCCGCTGTCCGTGCAGGGCTCGCGTCCACTGGCAACAGATAGAAACGCCGAAAGGTAGATGCTGATGACCAATCGGCTTGGTGCAAGATATCCGCTAAGGATACCCCACCGGCATGCGCGGCCGATTTAGCAGCCCCACGCAACGAATGGGCTGAGAATATCGCTGTGTCCACTCCGGCCGCAGTCATACCATCCTTTATCCACCTGGCTATAGAGGACGAGGTCACCGGCTTGAAAGGCTGCCGCAGGCTGAGGAAAATCTGCGGATGAGCAGTCTGACGGTGAGGAGCTGTGCGCCTGACATACTCCTGGAAGCAGCTTGATACGCACAAGTGTGGCGTGCTGTCGAAGACAGGCCACACCACGGTGGGAAGGGATGCATCCCCTCGGCAACCAGGCCGACGCTGCTTAGGCATGGAGGCATACGTCACACGGAGAGACCCATCACCCTCAATAACATGGGAATGGAAATCCAAACGATGCAAATCAGAAGAGCGCTTGGCGCCAGTCAGCGCCATGAGCAGAGCCAGCTTTATTGAAAGCAGGCGCAGAGAGAGGGTAGAATTGTCACCCAGACCACCCATCCAACCCAAGACATCGGAAACTTTCCAAGTATGGGAGTACCGGGGTTGTGGAGGACGCTGTTGGAAGACGCCACGCCGCGATAAGCCGAACCACCAGGGGATGTTGGCCAACTGGCGCACCATCTAAGCCTGGCAAAGTGGAGGACAGGGCAGAGCGATACACATTCAACGTGCGGTAACTTCGGCCCACGGCAAACATGTCAGTTAGAAACTGCAATACTTGTGACACAGGCGGCTGAAAGGAATCAATCCGCCGTTCAGAACACCAACTGTGCCAAGCTGTCCATGCTGACGAATAGGCCGAGTTGGTGGAGTCCCGCCATGATCCCAGGATGAGGGCAATAGTGCCTGATGAAAGGCCTGCCGCCGCATAGGATCGGGAGAGATGAGCCAGCCGGCTAGTTGGAGATGACCGCCCAGCACCATGGGATGAGGTTGATCCAGCGGTGAGGCGAGGAGCGCTGGATGGCCCGGTAATAGAACTGGACATGCTACCAGAAGATGGAGCAGGAGCGGATACCATGGCTGCGCATCCCACACTGGTGCCACCAGCAACACTCTGCACCCCGGGGACTGGCGCACTTTGTGCAGAACCCTCGGCAAGAGAGCAAAGGGTGGAAACGCATACAGGCATTGATCGCCCCATGGTATGGCAAGAGCATCCACATCCAGTGCTCCGGGTTGAGGCCCCCAGGACACAAAGCTGTCCAACTGGGCATTGGTCCGTGACGCAAACAGGTCGATCGCCGGCTGCACCTGGAAGTGTTGGCAAAGGCCCCGGAACACTACTGGATCGAGCATCCAGTCGCTCGAATCGACCCCCTGACGGGACGGGGCATCGGCCGGATTCTCCGCCGACGGTATGTACTCGGCTTCAACTGTGATGCCACGTTCCAGACACCACTCCCACACCTGGCAGGCCAGCTGGGACAAGTGCGGGGCATGTGTGCCGCCCATCTTGTTGAGGTAAGCCTGGCAAGTGGTATTGTCCACAAACAGGCGAACATGAAGCGGACGGTCCAACGCCACCCGGTGGAAGGCCTGAAGTGCCAGAAACGCCGCTGTCAACTCGAGGGCATTGATGTGCATGGAACGCTCTGCCCGAGTCCACCGGCCGCCCACCTGTTGATCCCTGCACACTGCTCCCCAGCCATCGAGGGAGGCATCCGAGAACACCACCAGATTGCAGGGTGGGCGAACCAATGACTTCCGTTCCAGTCGGACAGTCGCTCTTTCCACCACTGTAAATCCAGCCTGGCATCGGGTGTCCACTGGACGGTCGCCTCGTAAGACTGGGACTCGCGAAGAGCTAGGATCTTGAGCTCCTGCAGACGTCGGTAACGGAGCGGCGCTGTTAGCAGACCCGGAGAAAGGGATGTCAAGCGCCCCAACAGACAGGCTAACGTGCGAACAGTCACCCGTGGCTGCAGCAGAAGCTTGGTGCACTCCTGGCGAAGCTTCCGGATCTTCTCCGGAGGCACCCGCATCTCCATGGCACGAGAGTCCACTTCGAAGCCCAAGAATGAGATGTTCTGGGCAGGAGTCAACACCGACTTCTTGAAGTTGATGAGAAATCCCAGTTGATGTAACAACTGAATTGCCCGGCGCAAGTGCTCCAGTGCTTCCGCCGCCGACGATGCCATAATCAGCAGGTCGTCCAGATAGATAATCAGGCGCACACCTTGGCTGCGCAGAATCGCCATCGGAACCTTCATGAGCTTGGTGAACACCCTTGGCGCGCTGCTCAGGCCGAAAGGCAAGCACTGAAATTGGAACAGCTGACCTGACCACCGAAATCGGAGCAGTCTCCTGAAATCGTGGTGGATTGGCACCACGAAATAAGCATCCTTCAGGTCCAATTTCACCAGCCAGTCGTCGGGCTGAAGGAGATCGGGCAGCAGCTTCAATCCTTCCCAGTGGCGGATCCAGGACTTGGCCGAAGAGGGGGCCCAAGGTATCCGCCCCCCCCCCCCCCCAAAACAAAACAACAAATACAACAACAACAAAGTCCTGAAGCTGTGAAGAGCAGTTGTTTTTAGGGTCCGGCGGATTCTGCCGGCAGAAAAATTGACAGAATTCGGTACTTTTTCTGGTAAGTTTTATGGATGTTTGGTATGTGGATAAAAATACTATAGTATGGAGCAGAATTCGAGGAATTGCCCGCCATAAGGTTTGTATGATTCTGCCAATTTCACTGCTTTTCGAGCAGAATATGCCACCTTTTCGAGCAGAATCCGCCGGTTTCTAGTTTTATTCCATTCTCACGACATTTTCAAACTGCACTGGAACATTTCCACTCGACAGCGGCCGCGACGGACCTTTGGACGGCTCTCCAACGCGAGCTCTCTTATCTACCGGTCCACTGAAGAACGACCTGATGTCAGACCCTTTCCTCTTCATCTCATATCTGAAGGTAACCCGTTGGCTACAAGCGAAGTAGAGAGCTAGAGAGCGTATACTTGTAGTTTCTGACAATTGAAAAAGAAAAAAGGAAGGACGAAGTCGACAGCACCGTGCACCAAACAGGACTTCAGCCCAACGCGATCGCTGCACTATGTACCAGGCCCTGCATTTTTGGCACGTTTTTCACATGTTTGAAGTGCGGCCGTGTCCTCAGGTCGCAGTGCGTACAGTAGTTGTACACCGGTACACAGCGCGCTGACTAGTACAGACTCATGCTCGGTGCGTGACACCATGTACCGGAGTGATCGGACACGTATAAAAGTACCCAGCACGCGTGACCCACTTGACACGCCAAGTAATTTCGAGCGCTCATTCTACAGTCTACTGTAATCCTAGACCAAGGTCGAAATTTTCAAAGGGGGGGCCCAGGCCCCCTGGGCCCCCCCCTGGATCCGCCACTGCTTCCATCTTGAAGTGCTCGTAGCGCACGAACCCGTTCAGCGCTTTCAAATTCACCACGGGACGTTCCTTGCCGGAATCCTTCTTTGGAATGGTGAAAATCTGGCTGACGAATTGATGAGGACACTCCTGCACTCGAGTGACGGCCCCTTTCAGCCTCAATTCGTCCACTTCGAGCCGCACAGCGAGCGCTCTGTCCTCCTCCAGAGATAATTCCCTGGGCTCCGTGCTTTGTGCGGGATCGGCCACGAGATCCAGCTTCAGGCCCCGCACCGCATCCAAGACCCACGGGTCTGACGTGATTGCCGACCAGGCTTGCACAAAATGCCTCAAACGCCCAGCGACCGGAATTTGGGGGAGCGGGGGCACGAGCGGAGCGCGCGCCAGCTCGTTGTGGGGTGGACTTGGATGGCCGCGAAGATGTACGTTGAGCTGGGAACGCGAACCATCCACCGGCAGGGTCATCAATGACCCTGACCGCGCCCCCGAAAGGGCCGATTGCCGCCACGCCCGTTTTTTGAACTGGCAGTGGCGGAAAAATGACCCTCTCGCCTATGGTTGTCATGGCGGGGAAATGAGCGGTGGCCCCCACGACGCCCACCAGCACTTGCTGGGTAATAATTATGGCCCCTGAAGTTGGAAGGCCGACTATCCTTGTATGCCGGCTTCGGCTTGGACGAGCCAGACGAGCGGCGAAAAGCGTCAATTTCTTGAGTCCGCTTCTTGTATTGTCTGGTAAAGTCCTCGCCGAACAACAAGTTCCCAGACGGGGCCATTTCCCGGAGGAGGCTGGACGGGCACTTGTTGGGGAGCTGCCCCGTCAGTCTTTGCCGCCGCATGACCGAGATGCTATTAGCGGCATCACCCACCAAAGACACTGCGACCTGCAGGAGCTGCGTGATCTCCTTGGCTGGTCGCCCAGCATCCACTGCGGCCCAAGCCGCCGAAACGGGCGCAAACGCGGCACATACCCTAGTTTGCACTGCCGCCATGGCTTTATCGGTCTTCCGGCCAAAGCCCAGCGACGGGAGGTCGCGGACAAAATTATCCAGGCGAGGACACTGGGCCTCCTCCACCTCCGGAAATGGGCAGAGTTTTTTCAATTCTGCCTTCTGCTTGGAGGTGAGAGACCGCCGGGCATTAGCCCGGAGGAATGCCGCAATATGCGCTGGTGGGTGCCAAGAGTCCTTTGCCCCTAAGCGCGACGGGTCAAATACCTCGTCTCCATGGTCACGGTCAGGTGAGGAGTCCGTCCCACTAGAGGAGAAATCCTCGCACGAGGAGCATGACCGACTACTAGATCCGGAGTCCGTGGATGAGGACCGGGAGCCTCTGCCCCGCGAGCGTCGACGACGAGGAGAGATGGAAACTCTCCGCCTAGCTCCCCCGGCCAAGGCCCGGGAGTGGACGACATCGCCGGGTCCCGACCCGGACTCACTCGACGAACGACGACGTCGTCGTTGAGATCGATCCACAGTCCCGGTTCCATGCCCTCGTACAGAGGGAGCCCTATTATAGGCGATTCACACGACAGGCAAATCCACGTTTGTCAAGTGCCCGCAGGAAGTGAAATGTGAGGCCGCAGTTCACACGGCCGCGGGTGGCGGCCAGAGCTCCCGCGAGTATCCGGTGAGTATACGGCGTTACTGTGGTGATTTGGAATGAGTACCCAAAAACAAAGGCCAAACAACCAGGGTTCAAGACTACCGTACCATAGTACGACCTCACAGCCTCATAACTGTAAAAGTGCCCGCAGATGAGTGCATCCGCGGGCAAAAAGGCCATGGACACTTTTGATTCCCGCGGGCAAATTTTGGTCACCCGCAGGAATATCTCCATGGTGACTTTCCTGTAAACGTGGATTTGCCTGTCGTGTGAATCGCCTATGGGGTTCCGGTGAAGCCGTGGGGGATCGGTCACGATACCCCAAGCTCTGCGAGCGGGGCCTTATGCGGAAATCCCGTTGAGGGCGCATGCGCGGACTGCCTGCTCGCGGCCTGGCCTTTTCCAGTCCCCGACGGTGTTTTTGATGGGAAAAGGCGATCGAGAACGGGAACCGTCGGACCGTGGCCGAACTCATTGTCGGAAACAAGCCAGGGCCTGCTGGAGAGCCGGGTCAGCCGGGTCACGCGCCCGGCTGGGGAACTGCACGACCTGGCTGAACAGATAACACCGGGTCCAGTCTGACCCTCCTGAAAAATGTCTCAAACTGACAATGGATTCCTAAAATACGGGTGTTTTACGACTCGCGGACCCCATCTGTTGCAAATCTAGCGCAACCGTACACCATGGTAGATCTACACACTACAGTCTACAGTCTACAAGCGACAGAAACTCGGCTAGGGTCAACTGGTTCGAGCGCGATCTGGCCAGCGGCGAGCAGGAAGTCAGGACATTCAAAGTTGATGAGGCAGGCAGTCAAAAGCGTAACCATGGTAACTTTGGCTATAGCTTTTGACACAGTGGCAAGTTAAGTGTTCAGCCGATTGGTGATTTGGACGATGGAGCCCGCAGCGAAGAGAAAAAGAACTCACGCTTTCCAAGACTCTTGGAAAAAAGGTCGACCCTGGCTGGACTACGACCATGCCAGTCTACTAGTATCCATGTCATGCGCTTTGTGCAAGACGCATTTCCAAAGGAAGACGAGCGGCGGTGGATTTGGTCGCGAGGAAGCAGCCACTCCACAAGGTGCTGCAGGCACACCCCAGTGCTCTAATATGTGAACATGTTGGTCCTGCTAGGCTGCTACTACTTAGTACTAGCACTAATTAGAAAACAGAATTCCTTTTTTTCAAATTGTTAAATCAGAATCCAATGGAACTGCTTTGCATTCTTCACGTAATGTCGTTTACCTTCTACGTTTGCGGACTTTGATCGTTCGCCTTGTTCTCTAAAATGTCCGATTTCCGGCACTAAATTCGCCTTTCTGTTTTCCTGCGTTTTGAGCAGGCTTTTTGGTTGTTTTTCTGCTGGATAATCTGACCCGGCTGGCCTGCATGCGCCAGGTACACTCTGACCGGGCTGTGTTGAATGTCTAGAGCAGGCCCTGCAAGGACGTTCAAACCTGGGGATTTGTCCCTAGCAAAACGTGCATGGCCACTGTAACCTACAGATTCGTCATCTGAGGCCCGGGGGCTCTCAGTGGCAACCCTGTGTGACTCAAGCCCTGAGGGTCTCGGAGGTGGTGTCTGCTGTGTGCCAATTTGTGAGCCGCCGGCAGTGGCGGAAGGACCTGTTTGTATACCGCCGGAGTGAGCGGGTGGACCATTTTGTATGCCGCTGGCAGAGGCGGATGGACCATTTTGTATTCCGCTGGTAGGGGCGGAGGGACCGACTTGTATTCCGCTGGTTGGGGGCGGAGGGACCATTTTGTATCCCGCCGGTGGGGGCGGATGCAGCTTGTAAAGCCAAACGCACCTCAGGGTGAGCCAACAACGAAATAAAATCCGAAGGGTCCATCGTCGTGAAAGCTACGCTAAGGGAAACTGAATCACAAAAGGAAAAAGACACGTCAAAGTCACCTACGAAGAGAGAGAAAAAACTTGCAAACCACTCTTTACTTGCAGAGAAAACAAGGCCAGGCAGGCAGTGGCACAGGGGTTATCCAGGGCAGTGGTTGCTATGGTGTTTGGCGTTAAAAAATTCTGGTATTTCTAGCGGGTTTGCAGAGAAAACGAAGGGGCCACTACAGTGTTACATGAAGCGGAGCCTCTGCAGTGCAATCAAATTTTCACCAGTTGTAGTCTTCTGGGTGCTGAGTCGAATGGTCTTGGTCCGAGGAAGCTGCGACGCTCCCTTCCTACTTGAATCCCAATCGAACTCGCGCACTTCCACCGAAACTGGGTGACTGCGCCCTACTAGATGGGGATTTGTATGCAAAATGTCACTAAAAGCGCCATTTCGTTCTTATAAAAGCACGGATCACCGCGATTGGCCCATATGTTGTAGTCTTTTGGACGCTGAGTCGACTGGTTTTGGTCCGAAAAGGCTGCGATGCAGCGTTCCTCCTTTATTCCCAATCGAACATGGTTGAACAAGCGGTCACGTGCTCCTGGGTGCCCAAATCACCTGGTCACCGCGCCAGCACTCAGCAGGCGACAACTTTCACACCAAGGTTCAACTCGGGTTCAACGCGAGTGACAGGACTGCACCCAAAAAAGGTCAAACAGGCTAGTAAGTTGTACCCTGCAGGCACGGTGACCAGCTGACTGGTGTACGCAGGAGCACGTGACCGCTTGTTCAACCATGTTCGATTGGGAATAAAGGAGGAACGCTGCATCGCAGCGTTTTCGGACCAAAACCAGTCGACTCAGCGTCCAAAAGACTACAACATATGGGCCAATCGCGGCGATCCGTGCTTTTATAAGAACGAAATGGCGCTTTTAGTGACATTTTGCATACAAATCCCCATCTATTTTTCGATTTTGACAGCATGTTACAAGGCGAGGACGCGTAGTGCTCCTGACTACAACCATAACCCGGTTGGCAGAGTCCCGGTCTTGCGACCATCTGAACCGTATTGGGAAAACCCAGGTTCGGACCCTCGTTACTCTACGGGTTGGTAGGATTTTTATAATTATTATTTTCGTTTTTTTGTGTTGTAGAAGTCGTCGTGTTGCCGCCGTAGTATTGTTCACGTTGCTGCCGCTGCAGCGAAAATTATAAAAATCCTACCAACCCGTAGAGTAACGAGGGTCCGAACCTGGGTTTTCCCAATACGGTTCAGATCAGGGAGTAGTACAATAATATATATTGTACTACTCCCTGGTTCAGATGGTCGCAAGACCGGGACTCGGCCAACCGGGTTATGGTTGTAGTCAGGAGCACTACGCGTCCTCGCCTTGTAACATGCTGTCAACATCGAAAAACATGTTCCAATCAAGGCTTCTGTATATACCAAATCCCTATCTAGTAGGGCGCAGTCACCCAGTTTCGGTGGAAGTGCGCGAGTTCGATTGGGATTCAAGTAGGAAGGGAGCGTCGCAGCTTCCTCGGACCAAGACCATTCGACTCAGCACCCAGAAGACTACAACTGGTGAAAATTTGATTTTAGGGTATACTTCCCCTTTAAAGATTTGTTTGAAGAGCTGATGACAATTCGAACACCCCCTATGTCTCTCCCTCTAAATACTATACTGGAGAGGGCACTCCTGTGAGGATGCGTTAACTCTCGCAGTAAACCGCTGGATGAGTGTGGACAAGGGCGAGTATTGCGGGGTTGTACTCGTGGACATGAGCAAGGCCTTCGATCGGGTACGCCATGAACTACTACTTAAGGTGGCAGTCTGGGTTCAGAGGGTCAAAAAACAAAGTTTCGATTTTCTGTATTTTTTCACTGGCAGCGTCTTGTGTATGGTCCAAAGGGTTTATCCTGAAAATTTGAGCGTAATCGGGTGCTTCCTTCCGGAGATATAGCCGCGCAAAGTCTGCACAATTGTTTTTGAAATACTGAAATATCAGCAAATTTCTACAAAATTTAGGTTTGCACACTATTCCGATTTTTACCGTCAATCTTTGAGCGATTTCATTAAAATTTTCTGGAGCGACTCCTGGTACTCCTCTGCGCTGCAGACTGACAGCCGCGCACGATGTTTGTCACCATGGCAACCAAGATAACTTTTGCGCATGCGCAAATTCAAAAAAATTCAAATTTCGACTCTCATGATCTCAGCTGATCGCTCTGCTGTTGAAACTAGTTTCTTTTGGAGTAATTGTTTTGGAGTAATTGTTTCTTGGAGCTAACCCCTTCGTTGGCTACTATGGGGAAGTCTAGAGCCAAGGGAAAGCCCGGACGATCTAAGAAAAGGAAAAGAACGTTCTATGGAGTGTCTCAGGCGCCGAAGGCTCCCTCTGGTGAGCCTTCGCCTGCAGAACAAATTCCTGACTTGCCACTGTCTGATGACGACCTTGAAGTGCCAGCTGAAGCCACGTCTTCAAACAGCGATAGTGATGGAAGTGGCGGTGAAGTCGACAGCAGTTCCTCCGACAGTGACTTGGATGAAGAGTGTGAGGAAGGGGCGCATGGATTTCGCCTGATTGATCTCGAGTGCCTTCAGCAGCTTTTGTCAGCTGCAGTTTGTTGCAGTGGCTGTAATGGCGCAGTCACGATCAGCGAATCGCAACGGGGAGGCCTTGCATCATGCCTGGAGCTTTCCTGTGTTAACTGCGGCGACATAGCAAGCGAATTTATGTCCAAGAAGTTCAATCGGGTCTGGGAGGTGAACAGACGAGCAGTATTCGGAATGCGACTGATTGGCCGTGGACGTCAATCAATGGTAAAGCTGGCGGGTGCACTGAATATGCCATCACCTATGAGTCGGTCGACATTTTACAGCCATGCTAAAGGCCTGCATTCCGCGTCCAAGAGCGTCGCTGAGCGTAGCATGACTGAGGCAGCTGAGAAAGCAGTGTCCGCAGCAGATGGGGGTAGCGATATCGCTGCTTCCTATGACGGTACCTGGATGCGCCGAGGATTCGCATCGTTCTTCGGAGCCTTCACTATAATTGCATATGATGTCGGCAAAGTGGTGGACTGCGAAGTGCTTTCAAAGTTTTGCCACAAGTGCACGCACTTGGCGTCTAGAAAAGAGAAGGGAGAGCTAACCAAAGATGACTATGATCGACAGATTGCCGAACACGATTGCTCAGTCAACACCACTGTATCAGCTCCTGCCATGGAGAGTGCAGCCGCCAAGACTCTGTGGGCCAGGTCCTTTGAGAGCCGCAAGCTGAGGTACACCACCTACATTGGTGATGGAGATACCAAGAGTTTTAAGGCTGTGCGTGACGCTTGTCCGTATGGGCCCGAGGTGCCTGTAGTCAAGGAGGAATGTGTCGGCCACGTTCAAAAACGCATCGGTACCAGCCTAAGAAAGCTGAAGAAAAACCTTGCGGGCAAGAAGCTTGCTGATGGGCGCACTATAGGCGGACGTGGTCGCCTCACGGATGCCATGATCGACAAGCTGCAAGCCTACTATGGCATGGCTGTGCGGAACAACAGCGGAGACTTGCAAGCCATGGCCAGGGCCATATGGGCATCCCTCATGCATCGTGCATCCAGCGACAGTAAACCTCAGCACCAGTATTGTCCGCCTGGAATTAACAGCTGGTGTAGATGGCAGCAGCAACAGGCAGGTGGTGATGTCTACGCCCACCACAATATCCTGCCAGAGGCAGTATGGAAGGAACTGAAGCCGGTCTACATTCGGTTGTCCGACCGGAGTTTGCTCGAGCGCTGCCAGAAGGGTGCTACGCAGAATCGCAACGAAGCGTTCAATGGACTCGTGTGGCAGTTGTGTCCAAAGACAGGCTTTGCATCCGCTCCCACTGTCCAGATGTGCGTCTACCTGGCCGTGGCCTGGTTCAATGATGGAGGTGTGGCAGTGAAACGCGTTCTGGACGAGATGGGCCTCCCTACTGGACACCATACGACACGTCTCATCAAGCTGCTAGACCGTGAGAGACAGGCACATGCTGCCAGAAAGAAGTCAGAAGAAGGGAAGAGGTCACGAAAGAAGCGAAGGAGGATCAGGAAGGGCATCCAGGATGAGCAGCAAGAGGAAGAAGGTTTGACATATGAAGCTGGTGGCTTCGACTAAGTTCTAGTAAGTTCTAGTTGGACAGACATACCTCCATCTGTACTTGCACAGAGCACTTTTTTCTCCATTTTCCACTGAGTCCCGTACCTCTTAGACAGCGTAGCGAAGAACCTGTAAGTCACAGACCCCATAAACCATACATTTTTGGAAACTGTGAGCATTTATCAAGGTGCTAAGTGTCATGGATTTTTATATTTGTCTAGTAGCTTTGAGTAAAGTGCTACTGATCGAGGACCTAAATTTTGCGCGATTGCATGATTTTTGTTTGACAGCTTGAGTACTTTGTTCTGAATATGATTTCAAAATTCCGCTCCACTTAGCACCTAGGTATATGTGAAGGAAATCCTGTGGAGCACTCAGTTTCTACCCAGCTTCTTTCTGCGTTTGCATATTGCGTCTAAGGTATTGGTGGTACGGCATAATCGCAGATTTGACTATTGTGTCTGCGGATTCCCATGTGTGAGCTTGATTTATACTTCATTGGACTTAGTGAAATACACTGGGTATGTGGTCAAGATTTGAGCAAAATTCATCAATTATTATGGAAGTTACGGCTGTGTTCATGCGGTCGGGCCGCGAACCCAGACTGCCACCTTAACGAGCTTCAAGCTATTGGCATAAGCGGAGTAGCACTACAGTGGTTCTCCAGCTATCTCCAGGGTCGACGACAAGAGGTGAAAATTGGAAATAACAGAGGAGACGAGACGCATTGTACACGAGGCGTTCCGCAAGGGTCGGTGCTAGGGCCTCTGTTATTCTCTTTGTACGTGCGACATGTCCCTGGAGTACTTCGCCACGCAGAGTCCCAACAGTATGCTGACGATATCGCCTTTTACATACACTGGCAGTCTACTGGAGAACTTCAGCATAAGTTGACAAGTGAGTTGAACAGACTAAATACGTACCTTGGAAGCATTGGTCTCATGTTGAATGCCCAGAAAACGAAGTTCATGGTGCTTCGGAAGAAGGCTCTGCCTCTTCCTCCGGATCTTACCATTGCATGCGGTGGTGTCGATATTCGACCTTCTGCCACAGCGCGTTATCTTGGCCTCATTATTGACCAACACCTCACCTTTGAGGATCAAGTCAACCATGTATGTATATCTGTTTATAAGAAGATAGGAGCATTCCGCCGCTGCCGCCGTACAGTAGACCACACAACTAAGCGAATATTTTATTTATCCCTCATCCAATCCACTATTGAATACGCCAGCAACTCGTATGCTCACTGTCTTACACCATCTTTATACTCTCGCCTTGTTACTTTAAGTCATATCAGCATGAAAAAGGTTTTTGGTCTCCCTCGCCGTACCCCGACTGTCTTTGTTTTGCGGCACGCTAAGTTATCATGGTTATACTCCCTCGAATCTCGTCTAAACTTGAGGCTTTTTATTTTTGTTTTCCGCTGTATTCATCAGCTTACAAGTCCTCTTCTTTCCTCAATGTTCACCCTCCAGTCGGCTGCTACTTGCACCGAGAGGCGCACTAGAGGGCAATCATTCTCTTCACTTTCTTTGCCCGCTGCTACCACTAGATATGGCATGTTCTCTATTTCTTTCCTTGGCGCTGATAGGTGGAATTCTCTGCCTGTCTCGTGTCGTCAGGTTGAGCATCTATCCGTCTTCGTTTCGCTCTGTAAAGAGCACTTAGGGTTCCCTGTAACAAGACGGCAACGTCTGTAGGGCCTTCCCTATCAAAATAATAAATTCTACTACTATTCTACTACTATACTATAATAGTCTATAAATTATAATACATGTGCCTGTTGCTAGCGTAGCTGTTGGGGAACGAGTGCAACAACGAGGGGTCACGGGTGCGAGTCAACCCCTGTGACACGGATTTCTGTGCCGTGTCACCTCCCTAGTTTGAGTACGACTCCCTGATGTACATGTAGATCCTCTGACTGAGTCCTCTCATCTTGCCTTGTCATGTCAGTCTAGTTGTCTGCATGATAAATCTCTGCCTCTGCCTCTGTACTGCTGTCTCTGCCTCTGGTCTGTTCTAGACTATGACTCGAGTGTGAGTCTGATCTTGTACGGTATCCATGGTATGCCATGGAAACAGATATGGCGATCGTAAATCAAACGAAAAGTGCAAAGTAGCTTTTTTGTTTGTGCTTTTTTGTGTAATTATTTCTCAAGTACAGTCATTGTACGGCCCACACTCGTACTCAGCCTCAGGTACTGAGGTCGTGAGGGCTGAGCTGAGGTAGCTGCAATACCATACTATTACTAGCTCCTTCTCTAGTTTAGTTGGACTAAAACTATCTATGCAGCTTGAAATTTCCTTTCTCCTTCAAGTTAGTTAGCAAAATATCGGCGCCACGTACACCTCCGTGGCATATATATTGCTGAAGACAGCGACTTATTTTATCAAGTCAAATCATTTCTGGCGAATACTGATGCATTGTGATTAGCATGTTGGTCCAGTGGCTTCTCTGTTGGTCACTGTTGGCATTCTTGTGCCTCCATGTGGCCGCTCAGTACCACCCAGAAGGCAGGCCTGACCCTCCAGGTACTCCCAAGAGAACCAAGACAAAGTACAGTGCAGTACCAGAGGAAGCTAATTATCTGAAATGTGACGTGTGCAAGAAATCCGTACGAGTTTTGTTTCAAACGGTGGCGGAGCAGCAGCAAACCCGCAAAAAGAAAAAGAAGGTACAGTCCCACACAGCACACTATAAAATTGAAATCATTGAAACAGAAAATTGTGGCATGCGATCAACCGTAGAGCCTTTGCATTGGACGGTCCGCTGCACTGCCCTTGAGAAAAATAGGATCAGCAGAGAAAACCTCTACTGTCAGACCTCGCTTATCCAGTCCTCTTTTATCCGGATCCCTTACCATCCGGAAGAAAATCGTTGGTTACCGATTTACAGCATATGCCATGCATACATACTGTATGTGTGTTTGATTATCCGGTTCCCTCGCCTATCCGGATATATTTATCGAATACGGATATGCGTGGTTATGCGAGGTCTGACTTTATGTGGGATTTGCTTTGCATTGAATGGATATGGGAGGCCTTCTGGGTGGCCTTCTTTAGCTTCGGCCAGAAAGACAAATGCTCGTGCTGCCCGAAGCCCTGTGGTGCTGGCATTTTACTGTTCTCGTATGCACTTCGTGCACCCATTATTCTCCAGCTGCTCTCCACTAAATTTGATTCGGATCCCTCGGGTGCAGCGTCCCGCGGACTGTCCATATGAAGATGGTGTATTGATCTTATGTTATACTGTACATGTACTTGATTTCTTGAAGCATAGGAGTGGAGAATAGGAAAGTAGATTAAGTCATGTAAAGAGACTACCCCAAGCATACATTTTGTGCGAGCAAATACTCGACTGTGACAATTGCAGTGGTTCTAGCTTGTACACTGTTGTATGTAGCTAATATACTACTAGTCCAGAGTACATGTACATGTATACTGTACCTGACCTAGTACGGGGCTGTGTTACCAGTTCCTACAGGTAGACATACCGGAATGGCTTCTTCTCATCTGACATGTTCAACTTCTGGTACTGTGCTGCAGATGACGGAAGAGGAAATTCTGGAATTGGTCGAGGGCACGTGTAAGCCTTTCTCTTCTAGTGGAGGCTGGATATTATCAACAGACCTGGTGCAGCCAGAGGAAGACACGCTCGAGGTTAGTAGAATTTCCTGGCTGTTCACCAGTGACAGTTGTTCTCTTGCGGTACAGTCATGTACAAGCGCTGCGCAGTCCTGACTCCAAGTGGTGCTGGTCAACTCTGGCCTGCCTCCCCCAATCGTTCTAGTAATTTGCACATGCTGTGTATATTTTCCTGTAGATCGTCCAGCGTGACTTTATGAGCCGCTGCAAGACAGAATGTGAAACGGTTTCAAGAGCATGTCATGACACACTAGGCGATGTAGACACCGATGTCGCTGAGTTGCTCTATCAAGGCTCTCTCACACAAGCACAGCTCATCAACAAGGTACAGTGGAACTCGCCTCGTACGTACGCGGATACCACCATAATGCACTTGCTTTGTGCGGACATTGTCCGGGGCATGGGTGTATTGCTCCATATTGAATTGAAGTACGGGCAAGGATGGTTCGATATTATCTTTTAACAAAAGTTCAATTTCCTGTTCTTCATGAGGGTACAGTATTCATGTCTTATCAGAGATCACCGCATCGTGCATTGTCATGCCAGGCCAATAGGAACAAAATGCACACCCTCTGACTTTCATAGCTGTCAAGGCTGCTCCTAAATATCATGGGCGATGTCCACAATTCTTTCTGATCTTGGCTTGGTTCTCTGTACAATTTCTCTTGCTTAGGTGTGTTATGAGATGACGGATGCGTGTAAGAGGAAGCGCTCACTCACCAAACCTCACAAGGAGGAAGCGTTTGCACCCATGCCGGAGAAAGAATACGACATGTTCAAGATGATTGAGGAAACCAAGTAAGTCACTCGCTCGTTTTGGATTCAGTGTTCACATTCATCTTATCTGGGGAAACTCATCTACAGTCCATTCATCGGAAACTGGCCCGCTGGCTTTTGAAAGTCGGATTTGGGCCGAATTGAGGATCAAAAACCCACTTTAAATCTCAAAAATCTGGGTTTTGGATCTGCTTCTCCATACATTTTGCCATGGCATACCTGTCCTAATTTTGTAAAACCTGGCTGAATTTCTATTTCCCTGTTCTTGGACTTTTCTGGCCTCAAATGTGGCAAGGAGTAATTGCACGGGTCACACAATGCAGGATGTACTGTTGTTTTCACGATATCTACAACTATGTGAGAGAGATACCAAAAAGTTAGGGTGCCAGTTTCCAATGAATGGACTGTAGAGAGGAACATAAAGAACATTAATTTAAAGAAAATGCGTAACAACAAAGAATACAATACTACTATCTTACTGTTTGTTTAAGCCAGGTATAACTACACTTACTGGAATCCTATTTATTTTCCGTAGGCTCTGAGTTCCGCTCCTCCCTTCAAATTTAATTCCACCCATCAGAAACTGTGCTCTATTCCAGTTTAGGCACTGGAAAATGGTCGCTACCGGGAAAGAAAAAAAGGGCGCAGGTGTACGAAAATAACCCTCCACCGAAAGTGTGTGCGTCTGCAGTTAGAAAGTGCAGGTGTCACAGTGTATGCGGCTGTGCTTTTGTACCTGCCACTGACACCGGAACGCCCAAGTCCACACGTAGGAATCTTGCACTCCTAGAGTCCATGGTGAGTGCGACTGAAAATGACACCAGTTTTACTTTCCTGGGTTTGCAGTTACGGTGGTGGCCGTGGTGGTCTCAGCTTGTACAGCCGTGAAGACATCGCTGAGTCCTTGGGTGGTGATGATGTCGGACAACAACAGCAGCAGCAGCAGCAGTACACAGATGACCAGTATTCTTCCGACTCAATGGAGGGTGACTATGATCAAGGTTATTATGCACAAGATGAGTATGCGGAGTTACCACCAGATGACTGGGTATCTCGGATTGTATGGAATGTACAGAACACAGCAAGGTGGGTTCAGTCATTTTTCTCCGAGGATGCATACAGCAACGATGAGCTGTGATGGCAGCATGCTCAACCACTGGAGCCTTGAGAATAGCACTTGAATTGTCTTTCTGCTGGTCCAATTTTCTATATCGGCCTATTGTTTTCCACGCCTGCCCATTTTGCTAGGCTGCCTTACTGCTGGATGTTTGTGTTTTGCCCTTGCCCAAAATGCTTTGCTACCTTGCTGCTTTTGCTGTTTCTAAAATTTTAATGCTGGCTGAGTAAAAGTCATGCACTCTGCTCCGTTTGATCCTTGTTGCTGTTCAAACTGAGAACAGAAGGAAGCGTGAACACACACATACACACACACCACCACCACGCACACACACACACACCACCACCACGCACACACACACACACACACACACACACACATTCATGCATGCAGTATTGCCTCGGTCCGGATACTTAAAAATTTTCTTTAAAAAGGGCTGCAGCACATCTGCAGGGCATGTCGAAACGCAAGACGCCAATAGGATGCAAACATTGTAAGGGGATGACAAAACACGAGACACCAATAGGATGATCAATATCATGAACTGCGCCAGCACAGTAGTAAACCTGAAAGCGACACGTCACTGGAGAAATCAAGTGAGAGAAAAAAAAGGTTAAAAAAAATCTATGAACCAAGACACTACAAACACAGCTAAAAGCTGCTGCTGATAATATAAATTCAAGTGAACTTTTTCATGTTCTGCTTGCAATTGAAATGTTGTGAGCGGCTACACAGCTATACAGGTGTTGCGGCTCATGTTCTGGCTCTGCACGTTAAATTTACAGGAATGGCATGCTTCTTGGTAATTGCGAATATCAACGGTGGTGCTATTCCCACAGCCATCAGTGGCAGCAGATCACTTCTCTCATAGAACATAACTAGTGAGCCAACTCCGAATGTGCTGGCGAGAACCAGAAGGGTTGACGTGGCTACGAAGTTTACGTTCAAGAGAAGACTTTCACTGAATGGTCTTTTATACTGCAGACGAACACCCCACAAAAAAGACACATGCCTGAAGCTTACAGCCACATGGATTCTATCATTGGATATGGACACTTAAAATGTTTCCTATGCCACCAAATTGCCAATAACCAAGTACTAGTAGTTAATTTGGTGACAAAATGCCAACTCAGCTGAATTGCTATTGGAATTTCATGCAAAGAGCACACAGATAGAACCCCCTCTTTTCTGTTTAATTTTTTTTAAATAAGCAGACTTGGCCTTTGTTGGGATGTAATGAACGTTACTACATCACGCAAACAAATACCGTAAACCTATTAAGTCCTAGATCACTAACAAATCGTCTCGGTAACCCACGAATTCGGAAATTCGCAACTCGTTATCAAAATGTCTTACAGAATCAAAGTGTTCACACAACAGTGAGGATACACCTTTTTAACTCGGATACTAAGCCAGTAGATATAATTAAATAGAAGAAATCACATGGAAACGAGTTATGAAGCAACTATCCACGTCGGTCGTTGAATGTCTCGGTAGCCTGTCAGTTGTGTGCCCTGTTATCGCACTTTCTGACTGCTGATTGTTGTGTTACAGTTGTGGATAGTTGCTTCATATGTGATTTCTTCTATTTTAATTTCACACCTCTTTCCATGCTGTACTTGGACTTTTAGCCTGTAGTGCGTATGCACTTGCGTACATACATCCAGTGGGTTCCTGGTGCTAGGGTGCCCTCATCCACCAAATGTTACGTTAGATAGGTACATGCTAAACCATGTCAATGCAGCAAATCGCAACGTCACAGGCCAGCAGTTGAAGACAGTGTGAACGGTAAAATGGTAACCAGGTCTATTGTTTCAGCAAATTTCCCATCGAATACTTCTGAAGTACTGTACTTACCAGAGTGAATGCAAAGTAGCTTGCCGATGTTATGAAGACTGCGACAAGGGTAAGATACGGATGTGCGTAGTCTACACACATGAAAGGCAGAGAAACCAAGAAATCACACACAGGCTACAAACTTTAGCAAAACAACTGCCGGACATCAGCCCAAACTCGTATCAGCAGCACGCACAACCAGAAGTGAAATTTCACAACAACACGTGGCTATTAACACATGGCAACAAGGTGGTGATGATGCGGATCACCTCTAAGTCAGTGTTTTGCTTCCAAACTATACAAGCGCCGAGCTTACATATGAGTCCTGCGCATACTGCATGACACAGTGCCCACACCGGCAAGAAGAACATTGTGTCGTACAGACTCTCCAAGTTGCTGGCTTTTTGCACCCTTAGGACAAGAATAGACCTTGTCGGTACGAGAAGAAGCAGGTAGTAACCGCAGAAGACAAAGAATATGGAGTACCTGCAGAAGAAGGGAGAGAATATAACCAGGCAAAGATGGCAATGAACACGGTAGACAATGCATGACTGGGCCAAACAGGTACTTTAGTCAATGCTACCACTACATGTACTGTGGGAGTATTGTGCTACGAATCGAATGCGACACGAAAGTTTGATTCGGCTCGTAATCGTTTCGTTGAAAACAGATTCAGGTTTCGCAAGTCGTCATGCAAATGTGCATGGCAACTACGAATATGGCCGGTAGCTTGGCGTACGGGTGTTTACACGCACACGTGCATGGATCATGGAATCAAGGGAAACATGTGTACCTGGCCAAATAAATGTGTACCTGACGGATTGGGAGCGCGCCACGAATGAAGAGGCTTCCGTTCGTGAAAACGAGCTCTCCGCAAGGACTCTGACGAATCCTCGAACCCAGGTGACGAATCAGCATTCGTTTCGTATCCGTACGAGTGGTGCGAAAGGTCCCTAATGGCTAGCAGGTACAACTTGCAGTAGTTTACTGGAGTGAACTTTATAATTTCTAAGTAGATGCTGTCCTGTGTATGCAATCCCTGTGTACAATCTTGAACTAGTAGATCAAAAGGACTTGTACTTGACACTGCTACATTCTGAGTGGGAACTATCATGGTAAGAGAGAATGTATGTAGAACGAGGGAAAAGCCAATGCAACTGTGGCTTATCTTACAGCGGGTACACGACTTCCGAAGTGCAGTAAATCGTGTTAGTGAAATCCGGTGACGGGTTGTAGAAGATGGGGTACCAGTCCGACACTTGCCGTACGCCGCACGTTTGCAACTTCACATGCCCTGCAAGAGAGGAGAAAAGAGATTCAGAAATTCCGCATCTCCAGATAAACGAATGCAGCAAAGCTCACACTTATTGTTTCGTCCCTTTCACAATGGAATTCATGGCACACACCGAATCCTCTAGTGCAGTCTCCAAATCATGAAATAACATCAACTGCAAATCCCAGCATACACATAGTACATTGTGGAGAAGGTGGAGAAGCAGCACACTTTGGGTGAGCAGATGTACCCTCCATGGCATAGCCATGCACAATACCCAGTGTGCAGTGATGTCTTTAAAATTTAAATCATTGTCATTGATACATGTACTGCCGTGCAGAAAGCGAGTGCAGGTATCCGTGCACACTGCACAATGCAACTCACGACATGATAACGTAACTTGCCTCACCTTGGGGTGCATAGGAGAGGAGGGTCAGAATGGCAGCGACAGACACTTCCAAAAAGTTTGACAAGTGCAACAGCAGCTGACTGTAATGCACAGTATAGACAAACCACAATGCAATACATGTGATGAGGGTCCACGATCGTTCCTCAGTGAAAATAGTACTTTCAAAATACATGTAAAGAATTGTGAAAAAATGTGTGCATGAGTACTGTACACACGTACTAAACACGAATGGCTCAATCAAGAATATTTAAAAATAACTCGAGAGTGTGCAATTCTGCATAAAAATGGAGTCCTGACAACGTTGACTTTTTGGATCAACTTGGCTCTAGTTTTTTTTAAGGATCCATACTACAGTGCTGCCAACCTTCCGTATTTTTCCGTACTTGTACGGAAAATCACTCCTTTGTCCGCAGTACGGAATTTGAGCAAAATTGTACGGAAATTTGAATAGGATCGATCAGCTACAGATATGCATGTACTTGTAGAAGCATGGCAAACGCAAGCTGAGTGATGAATACCCCTGTGCCAAAGCGAGGGCATGCCATGCTTCGACTACAAGTAGCACAAAATATCAGGTCGTCGTACAATCCACGCATGTTTTGTTTTGCACTAGCAAATCCAGCCACCGACAAGCATGTAAGTGTTAACGTGCCAAAAACTGCAATAGAAGCAATGCACACGGCAGTACATTGGTACTGTAGTACAAAAAAAAAACACTGCGAAATACGGAAACTCAGAAGTCGCAGTACGCAAAACAGACCCAGTCGGTTGGCAGCACTGCATACATGTTTGGGTGGTTTTTCCTTCACAGCGTAGCGACACATCCACCGGTAGTGACTGGCCTGGGCCCTCCTGGTACAGATAAAAATCACACCTACGTACGTGCGGCACGAGGGTCCACCCACCACATCCTCCCCACGCTGAGCAGCGTGGATCCAAAAGTTGCTATTTGTCATTAGATTTTGACTTCTGGTGTCAGTGCTTTGATTGATTGATTGATTTTTATTTAAGGATTGTCCAAAGGCCGCAGCTTTCAAGCCCAATGTACATAAGCCACAGAAATGAGTAGAACAGAGTATTCACTATTAGGTCTACTCACCCATCCTCATCATGGTGATGTTGACTGATTCTAGCAAAGTTGAAAGCCAGCACGATGACCACCATGAACAGAAGATACAGCCATTGATAAGCTGTCAGGGGCTCCGTACACTCCTTACAAAGTAAGTGATCCAAGGCCCGGCTTCCGCGTGGACACGACTGCACACAGAACAGAGCGAATCAGTTTACAACTGTAAAGTGTGGGGAGCAGGTGTGATTAGCACTTGCGCTGATCTGACTAAGCCAAGGATAGTCCAAGCCATGCATCGACTACACACACACACACACACACACACACACACACACACACACACACACACACACACAGAAAGCATATTTGCAAAGACCATACTCCGAACTGGACGTATGCTTACCCCACAGTTACTGCTTGTATTATCGGGTAAAGCAGTGCGACCACAGTATCTTCCTGGGCACATGTCCTGGCCCACTGCCGCACATACCATCAAGCACAATATGCCTGTAGCAATGGCACAAACACAAAGTCTATTGCAAAAAAAAGTACAAGTTGACAAGTGCATCTTTCTAAACAACCACAGGGCCAGAGGTACAGTTTGTTTTTTAGAATACAATTAGGCTCCATCTCTTTGGATCATGTTGTCCAAGTTTGGGGGCAATATATTGAAAATGATTTTTGGATATTTTTTCCCAATTTTGCCATACCTCATCCAAGCTCACCATACAAACTAGACTCCCAGACTTTTTTTATCCGTTTAGTTTGTTGAAACTTTATTGTCTTACAAATACATGTAAAAAGACAAGCCTCTGCGTGTTATAGATTATAGCTCAAGAGTATGTAACTGTGCCATGTAACTGTGACGGTCACAACGCTTCCACAATCTTACCCACTATTAAGGCAGGCCGGCTGCACTCCATGGAGCTTCTGCGTGACACTGGCAGCATATTTCATGCACCAATCATCCACACCATATGCAGGAAACGTCTAATACCTTATTTATTGTGATTCGACGTGCAGTATTAAAGCTGTATTTAGCTACCTCATGATCTTCTGGGTAGCTGTACAAAAGCCAAAGGACTTCAGACAAATTCAAAAGGACACTATAGTATAGTATAGGTTTGCGGACCCGGCCAAACAGGTGCTCGGCTGATGTGACTCGGGTAGCCACACTCCAGTGTTTGCCGGCTTCGCTCGGATCAGGACTTCAATCCTGAAGTACTTCTCGACTTTTTATCCAGAATCTTTCGCTCTCTAGACTCTTTCAAATCAAAACTAGTTATTACTTTACACACACTTCTTTCACCCATGTTCACTGAGTTTCAAAACTCATGAAAATTAATTCAAATGATGTCATGCATCATGACCGTCGCGTCATTGATCGAGCTTTTTTTCCAGGGGGAAGTCCCGGAAGTACCGGTTACCCCGTGCATGGCATGCATGCTGCTGGCATGTGCAGCGCGCGCGTGCGTGATGGAGTCCGACTGCACTTGTACCTTAGCCCTGGTCCTCCTAAACTAAAGACAAGTCCTTCCTCCTACATTTCGATTTTGACAGCATGTTTACACAAGGCTTCTACATATTCCTCCTACATTCTACTACAGTCCATTCAGAAAAAAATGAACTTCTAGCTTTTGGCCATAAATGGGTCAAACGTTGAGTTTTTTTAGAATTTCTTTTGGCAATCCCCTATGGAATCCTCTTCCAATTATGTTTCTGAAGTTTTTTTGTCCAAAAAGCAAGCCATAGCAAGAATAGGATTTCGGCCAGGTTTTGCCCCAAAAGCACAGAATTGGGAAAACCATCAAAATCCAGGCCGTTTGACCCCGCCTGGCAACAGTGCATTCTGCGGTTCGAACCCCAGTTCAGGCACCCTTTTTGGACCCTTTTTCAAATTTCAAAGTTCGCAGCACTGCACTGTGTACGATGAAATCGCGAAAAACCGCCAAATACGGGAGCTCGCCAGAGCCAGAGCCCATTTTTTTTATGAATGGACTGTACAATCAACTCAGCGCAGGACAACTACACTACAGTCAGACATTTAGGTTGCGTTTGGTTGGGCATTTTCAGAATGTAAATGACAACCATTCTGGAATGGGAATCGGCAAGAATCACCTGACCAAACTAACGCGCCAGAATCAATTAGGAATCACTAGACATAACAATTCCATGATGTCGTTGTGGAACGGCGGCTGTCTTTTCTTTTACCCGACTCTAGTTTCCTTGAGAGAGTCATGGTACTTCTGAGTGCATGATTTGAGGCACTTGAACCTGTTGCTACATTGTTTGGCTCGTGGCAGCCATTATCATTTTTGATTCCGGAATGAGAATGCTCATTCCAGCATATGAGGTGGAATGATCATTCTCCAAAAAGAATCATTCTCAGCGATTCCCATTCTGGAATCATGTGGAATGTGACCAACCTAACGCACTTTTTTGACCAACCAAACGGGCGAGAATGATTCCGAGTGATTCCAAGTGATTCCCATTTGGGAATGTGACCAACCAAACGTAACCTTAATTGGGCGAAACGACTCTCGAAGTAAGTGGTAACACGTCGTTAGTTCGTTTCACTTTTTCCTGATTTGAAGATGGCCGGGCCTGGCCCGAAAATTTGCGTAGAACAACGTTGTTGTTTTGTACTTCAAGTACAGTGCTGGCAACTGAAATCCGACCCCCTGAGCGGTGCGCTCACATCGCAAAGACCCAACACGGGATGGTAAAACTACAAACAGAGACCGCTAGAATGTGAACCCACCGCGCAGGGGGTCGGATTTCAGTTGCCAGCACTGTAGTTATGTACACTACCTCACTATCCTCCTTCGGCCTCCATAACCACAGAGAAGTCCAATGATTATGTCATCATGGCATCATCATTGTCAAACCAGCCTTGTACGTGTATTGGCGTGGGTGCATACATGGGTCAGTACCTGCTTGGCGCCACCTAAAAATATGCATTGTTCTCGACTCTGTGCCTATTATTATTCTGCAGAGATAAAGCTATAAAAGTCCTTCATTCAACTAAGTAATTAGTTAGTTACAGTACTGTCAAGGACCGGGTACTACAATACTGTACAGTACTGAATCTACAACCAGGGCCAGGGCCCGGGGAGGTGTCCACAGCCACCAACGACATAGTCGACTAGTCATTGACTGTCGACATGTCCCGGACTGAAGTGATCATGGTGATGATCAAGCATGTAACCAGTGCCAGTGCCGCCGTGGTGCCAAGAAAGTCGAGGCACTGAATTGAACACTGAAGTGCACTGACTGTCTGGCTGCAGCGGGCTGCATCCAGCTGAATGGCATTTCATGCCACTGCTTTTATTTCCGTTCATTCACGATTCTATCGCTGCAACCACTGACCGAGCCCGGTCGTGCAAAAAATGTGTGTGGCCACAGGCGCTAGCACTGCACAGTTAGTGGCGCTAGTGCTATCACAATGTGCGAGGTGGGCCGTGCATGCCATTGACCCATTGACTTTGTACCATTGTCCTTGGGCTAGTTTGTCACGATAGCCGTGTCAGGCTGTCGTGTGTCAGCGCCGAGAAAACAGGTCTCAGGAGGCTTATTTGCTTGCCGTATAAAAGCTCCGAGAAAACAGGACAACACGATAGAGGATTTATATAGCGAGCAAGAAAAGAAGAAGAACTTTGAACGGAGAGAGATTTGGCGTTGTTAGAAATATGGCGGCTACCCGGTGTAAGCTCCGTCAGATGTGGATTATCGCAACTGTCGTCTTGTTCCACCTGTACGTAGCAGGTAAGTACAGTACAGATGAATTCAGTTGAGTCCCCACGCAGTCCAGCAGCAGTAAACATACGGATCGCTGTTCAAGCTCCAGACCCGGTAACGGGTTTGGTTGCATGCTTGGCTTCTTTCCGTGGTCACAGTAGAGTTTGGGGCGCCTGTCCGGAGAAGCCGGATTGACTTCTGTGCATCACGGTGCTGTAATGGGCATGCAGTCTTGTTTCTGAGTAGAGTCACCGTCGGGAGTCTATCACACTGCGAATTATTTTGTCCAGTACTGTAAGAGTGGGCCCGCGGAGATGACACAGTGTCACTGTGTGAGGTGTTCATGATAACGGGGTTGAACTATTCACTTGAGTTGATCTTTGTAATGTGCTGTGGATCCACTCTTTTCCTGACGGGTGGACTCAGTGTACAATTCACCACTTTGCGCACACACTGGCTGACATGTGCTTTGATATCCTGGAATGAAGATCTCTACGGAAACCAGCCCTACAGACTCAGTAGTCCTCCACACCCGGTTGGCCCTTGTGAGCGATGTTCTATCTTACCATGATTTACACTCTACTACATGTACAGTTCACTGTTGGTCAAGAACAAGTAGCAGTACATGTATGCTGTACTAGTAACTCCCAAACATTCACGGTTCACAATAAAAAGTCATGACTTATAATTGTGCGATGGTCACAAATCACTTACATTTAATATACACGTAAACGTGCGCATAGCCTTTAAAAATGGGCGCCCATACAAGTTTGACCGGGTTTGTCTAGCCCAGTAAAAAATTATTGCCTTGCAGATATTTCTGAGCTGAACAGTCTGTTTGCTGTCATTGCCAACTACAGCTGCTCAAGACATCACAGTCACAGTCTCACCAGAACGGCGCGTGGTGGCAGCCGGCCGGAGTGTGGGATTTGAATGTGGATATGTATTGCCACCAGGGCATAGATTTACCAGCGTGATCTGGCAAAACTCCAAGACCGGCACCACACTGCCGGCTAACCGACACCAGACTACCCGGGACGGCATTCTCGTCATTGATCGTGTGACAGAGTCGGACAGCGGCATCTACACGTGTGCCGTGCAGTCCTACGCAGAGCATACCCAGCAGACACACCGAAGCTGGGGACATGCTGCTCTCTCTGTTGTGGCCCGTGGCAGCCAAGGCCAAGGTAACCACCCGCTTCAGTAGAATTTTACGTCATTGGTGCATTGAATGTATATCATTGGAGTGTTGAATGTATATCATTGGTGTGTTGAATGTATATCATTGGTGTGTTGAATGTGCTGCACTGCTCTGGCTTTACTAAGTTTTTTGAAACCACATCACACACATGAAACTATCACTGTCTACAATAACCAGGTCATGGCTACGTCGTATGCAACATACTTGCCTTTTGAGGCTCTCTTGTCCCGTCACCTGTGCCTGTGGGTTTCAACATGATTATTGTATGTATGAACATGTGCACAGTCATGTACATACAGCATAGGGTCAGGAGTTCACAGCCTTTTTCCGGATGTTTGTTTGCATTGTGTGTGTGTGTGTGTGTGTGTGTGTGTGTGTGTGTGTGTGTGACACAGTGAGGCCGACGGTGCATGTTCTACCGGGAGGGGACTACGGTGGACTGGTTCGCTTGAGGCCAGGCCAGAGCGTGGAGCTCACGGGACTTGCTACTGGCCACCCGCAGCCATTTATCACCTGGAAGAGAGCCTCGGGGAAGGCGTTGCCACGCAATCGTCACCGCATTGCGAATGGCAAGCTGGAAATTACCAATGTTGTGATCCCGGATGATATTGATGAGTATGTCTGCACAGCAACTAATCCACTCAGCTCATCACAGGAGAGCCGTTTCTGTAAGTAGTAGTAGTGTAGATTGATTTTACTCTGCACATGTACGTTCATGCATTGCAGCTGAATTTCAGACTAGCATACTATGGTTCTAACGGTATGTATCAATAAAGGCAGCTACATGCGGTATGAACAACACCCACTGCATGTGTCTCAAATACTAGTAATCACTCAAATTGTTGCTTTGTTGTTCTCCTTCGCAACTTCCTTGTCTTCTCTCATTCTTTCTCCGTCTTGCTTGCTCTCTTATGCTGACGCAGTGGTTGGTGGTTGGTCAAGCTGGGGCCAATGGGGCATGTGCTCAACGTCATGCGGTGCTGGACAGCAACGCCGTCGGCGAACGTGTATCGTTCCACCGACACTACACCGCATGCTCAAACGGCTGGCCTGCAGAGGCTCAGACAATGAACCACGCACCTGTAATGCTGGAGCATGTTTTGGTAAGTGTTGATGCTTGATGCTGTGAGAATACAAATACTAGTCAATACTAAGTTATGCTACCTGTTACATGCAGGTCCTGCTCGAACAGCTAAGGCATGCCGCGTTTTAAAACCAAAACACTCTCGTTGTGGATAATAGACAGTATAGTCGTAATACCAGATCCATCGCCTTGTATCAAGTCACCCTAGTGGCCTGAGTACATCGTACACTACAGAATACTAGTAGCTTAGATGCATGCACTCTATGCACTTCATGTCTGCTGGTCTAGAATCCATTGTGCACACTATACTCCTGACTGGGTATGAATCAGTACTGTGTTGAATGTGCCTTGGGTGACCCAGATTTTGGTTGGGGAGGGGGGGGGGGGGGGGGGGCGTATACAGCATTATACAGCATTGCACGTTATAGATACACTGCAAAAAATGCAGTAGCTAGTCAAGCCTGCCATTGTATGGTGTGTGCTGGTTGTTGGTGTATGTCACCACAGTTCCAACACGTCCGCCACCACCTCCAACAACTACTCCATACCGTCCACCCACTAGAGCTCCAGCTCCTGTTCGAACCCGCCCGCCCGTTACCACTAGACCTCCTGTGCGTGCAACACCGCCGCCACCTCGCGAGGTGGTTACCCAGCCACTTCGTGTGCAAACCACGCCTCGTGCTGCCCCACTGGCTGTTACACGTGCTCCGTCACCTCCGATGGCTCCCGGATCCGGTCTTAAACCTGTGGGCTGCTTCCGTGATCATGTTGGTCGCCGTGTGCTGCGATTTCACTACCGAAACTACTGGAGGTTTGTGCGGAGGATGGTACCAACACTCTGTGTCAGCCACTGCCAACGATACGGTCATCGCTACGCTGGAGTCGAGAACTTTGCAGAGTGCTTCTGCGGTAGCATGGATGTACGGTCAGCTGTGCGGTCCGACCAGTGCACTAATCCCTGCGGTGGCAATCCCGGTCTAGCCTGTGGTGGACGCAATGCATTGTCAGTCTATGAAGTGCCGCTGGCTCGAGCAAAAGGTAAGAAGATGTACTCACTAGTTCGTGGACTACTCTAGAAAACGAATAGCGTCATTGGTGACAATGGTCACTGCGCCATGCCAAACGATAACGATAAGCAGTAACATGCGCTGCTAGTGTGTGTTGTTGCCAGAGTGGCATGGTTCATGCAGTTAGATCAAGCTACTGCTGCTGTGCTGCTGCTGCTGTGTGCTGCTGTGGTATTCCAGTGTGCTGCTGTGTGCCGATATGCCAGTGTGTTGCTGGATGAAGGACTGGCACTGGTGTGTCACACAGTACCTGTATCATTGCAGCTAGCATTTATTGCATGAGCTGCACCGCTTGTCTTGTAGGTCTAGGTACATGTTGCTTTGTACCTTGGTTGCCTCATGCCGTGGCATTTTCCACACATTTGAGCTATTGAGCAGGTTTGAACCCAGAACTTGCATTCAAGCAGTTTTACAGTATCACCTGTTAAGTGGACGCCTGAACGCCTGAATGCCTGAATGCGTAAAAATACAAAGTCACGTGCAACAATAATAGTAATTCACAACATATTCCAATGTGGTCTTCGAAATACATAATAATAATAATATTCGCGGGATCCGCGTTAGCATCACTTGAATGTTCAGAAACACACAAGCTATAGCCTTCGCTTCCGCAGGCCACCACTATGCCTCCACTTTAAATCTCATTGACAGGTGGGGTAGCTCAGAAAGTGTTATCTCTAATCTGAACTTTTTTCTTTGTTTCTTGTGACGGCGGCAGCGTGTGAAACATCAAAGTGGGACAGATGGACACAATTAATTGAGTCATGTGGCTGGGCTGTGCAGAGGCGTGATCGCTACCTGCGTAACCCACGCCTGCAATGCCCCAGGGTGCCCAACCTGCGACAGGAACGTCTGATCAAGATCAAGCCGTGCCCGCCCGACTTCTCGCTGACGCCATCGACGTGTCGGCGTGTGCCAGTGACGAAGAGAATCTCGTATAATCTGAGCTCCACCATCCATTGTCTTAGCGACACACCGATCACACTCTACTACTGCAAGGGACCACCGACTTGTTCTCGCTGCACCTACTCCAAAACGACCAGCCGGAATGTCAAGTTCACATGCGGTCCAGCACGTAGCAAGGTTACCATACGCGTGGCTGAAATTCTCGCCTGCCGCTGTCGCTGATGACATGCCTTTCCATCTTATCACACAGTAACATTCTTCAAAACTTTTCATTCGCTCAAACTAATCAATGCATAATTTGAAAGTTTTGCAAATTTCCATTAAATGCTTGCTTGTAGCACGAGCTAAAATTTCGCATGCATAAGCACTTTCTGAAATCTTTCCAAATTTGAACATGTCTTTCCTAAACTTAAATATTGATGAACAATTCTGACAGACAGGGAGGGAGCTGTGCTCTGTGTATCAGGAGGGTATTAGTAATGGCTTCCAGCAATGATGTCAGAATGTTGCCACTCAGTACCCAACTATCAGTAAGTTATCAAAATCATACGCATTACTGTATGTAGTGCATGTGTTACAACTCAACTTGGTCTTTAGAGCATAGGCAACTGTCACCTGTAATCAGTTGACAGTGTGTCATGATGTGCTTGGGTAGCAGGATCATATTACATGTATTCGAAATCTAAATTCTCTGAACATAAGGGTCAACATTTAGAAATTTTGCATTCCACCTTTGAATGGGCAATTGATGCGCAAGAGACATGGTGCAGCTCTAATTTTGGTAACTCTATTCCGCCATGTTCATCATCACTGTCGCCAAAGCACTGGTTCTGCGAGTTGCAGAGACGTTTCAGAGTAGGCGTCAAGCATGCCAAGAACTATCACCCTATCCTTCCCAACCTCCGGTTAGCTTGAGGAAGCTCTCGGCATTGACAGCCTCGTGCACATCCTTTCTCATGCTCATGAAGATATAGCCGCCAATGAACTCGTGGAGAATCTTCAAATGAGAACTGCTGCAGGTGAAGGAGAAGGTGCCGTCTTCATGGTCGACTCTCATTTCCTTGATTTCCCAGTTGATATCCCATGTTCTCATTGTTGAGTAGCGCCATGTCTGCAGGTGAGCATGTGTCTGCGGATCAAGTCGCACCAAGCGGTTGTACGCAACACCCAGCAGTTCCTGCATGGAATGTACACAACAGAACAGAATTGGTCAATTCAGTTTGCTGGAAAGCCAGAGCCCAGAGGCACCGTCTCCACTCACTTTTAGCCAGCACTCTTCTGTCAGCCACGCTGATTTTTATTTTATTTCAGGACATTAGTAAACCTTGTATCAGTCTACATCTAGTATTGGCGTTTTGGCTACTGTCATGTTTTGGCTCAATCACATTCAATATCTGACTGGGATTTCTAGTAGTGATCACATTCAGCAGTCAGCAATGATCCTACCACCTCTCCAAGCCAGCTGATGTGCAAAGGTCTTACTTGAGAAACCCAGAAAACAACTCCTGCATATACAGCATGGCAAGAATGGCCTTCCAAAATTCAGTGCAATATACCAGTAGGTAAGAGCAAGAAATCGAATAATAATTGAACAGTGTGCGTAGTAGAAAATTTGTTCGAAAATACCTCAGACAACACCTGTACCGCTTCTGTAATGAAACCAATGGCGACGTAAATACAAACAGCAAGCCAACTTACATCTTTTGCTTTGTAGGTGGAGAATTTGATGATGAAGTAGGACAGGCCAAAGTCCTGCAGGCCCTCCCATGCGCGGATGTACGCCAGCTTGGACTCCAAGACGGAGCGGCGTTCCAGAGAACCATGGAAGCCAAGCACCTGTGCAGCAATCTGTCCGGCCAAATACACAGACACCATGACTGTAATAAGCTACTGTGTACGTATGAACAGTCACGTAATACAACAAACCATTGCTAAGCCCTGTTCCAGTACCAAGTCAACAGCAGTCTGCTCCTCTGATGTGGCGTTTTAGTGAGCATTTCGGAAGTTTCAAGCATACAGCAGTTGTGAAAAGACCTCGTTGTGCTCAGTACTAAATGTGCACAATCCAACACTGTGTGCCTGCATAGGCTTGGACAATCCTCAACAATGGGAACTGCATTTTACAGCAGTCAAAGTTCTCTACTTTACCATCATCCTGTTCCGGACTCACCTTGTTTATCGCCTTCTTCTTGAGGATGCGGTTCGGCACGAAGTGACCAACTAAAGAGCCATTCTGTACAAAACAATACGAGCACACGCACACCCGGGGTACCCAGCATAATGATGGTTCGTAGGAGAACCCTTTTAAAACTGCTTTCCGGTGTCCAGACAGGTTTAAGGCGATGTACGCCACGTCATGGAAAACTGCACATAAGTTGATGCAACTTTGTAATCCAAATATATTTGCATACATCGTTCAAAATACTTTTGATGGTGGAAGCAGTGGGTGCACTAACCTCTTTATGGCTTTTTCCAGTTCTCTGTATGTCCAAGAACATCTCGCAGGCTTTCACTTCCTCTCTATGCCCCGTGCTGCCTGCCGACTTGCCTCGAGATGCCATACGGAAAGCAGCCAGCCACGTACAGAACTCATCGGTCTGGTTCACAGCCCAACACCACATTCACACACACACACACACACACACACACACGCACACACACACACACACACACACACACACACACACACGCACAGAAGTTACATGCATGCTACCCGGCATTTTATGACCATGATTAGCTGAGCAGCAGTGAAATACACTTGTAGACAAGCCTCAATTTGTTGTTGTTGTTGCTGTTGTTGTTGTTGTTGTTGTTGTTGTTGTTGTTGTTGTTGTTGTTGTGGTGGTGGTGTGTGTGTATGGTTGAATACGAAGTATGTGTCCTAGAATTACGACCTTGGCTCTGTTCTCTCTACATGTACTTCAACAAAACAGAGCATGCCCGTCTTCTTCGATGGCTCCTGACAGTTTACCGTAGTAATGTACCCCCCCCCCCCCTCGATGAAATGCGTTTTAATACTTGCTACTAAGATGCAACACTCTTCCAGTGATTTACCGTTTCAAAAGTGATTTTGACATCCATTTCATCATCACCATCAGACAAGGATACCCTCAGCTGGTATTTGTCCTTGTCAACTTCCACATCTGGCTGCAGATCAGCGCCTGTAATCAATCACAGAAAGCAATGACAAGTTTAATGTACCACTAGGTGAAACCTAAAATGCAAGTCTGGTGTGAACAAAATGTGTTTACGGTTTGCGTCAGCGTGATTCAGACCGACTTTTCCACATCCCTTTGAACGTCATCACCCTCAAGAATCGAGGCGAACATGCAGCCCCTAAAGCGATCGGAGGTGAGTTGATCTGACCCACCACAAAAGGGGCCAAAGATGGTCAATCCCGTTTGCTGCATCTGCGGTAAAACCCCATCTGGTCTAGTACTGAAGTACAAGTATTCTTTACTATCAGCAATTCACCCACACTGTACCTCGAACATTGAAGCGATTCATTGGAGTGACTTCACCTTTCTTGTACTGTACAAGGGAACAATCTGCAAGAGAAACGACATACAGTCACATCCATTGAGGAACAACACCAAGGGATAGCTGGAATTTGTTGCATCAATGAGAACAATTAGCACAATGCCTGGGAAAAGAAACCAAGAATGATTAACTGAATATACAGCAGATGTTACCAGCATTTTGGAGAAGTAGTGCCGGCTTCCACACCCTACAAGCACGATCTCGGATTGAATGTTAGTTAGTAGCACTGATCAAAGCAGGTGTGTGTACTGGATGTGGTGCTGTTACGGAAAGCCGATATCATGTAATTAGGCAAATTTGCCTGTTTGTTCTTCGACTCTAAATATTTAAATATTTAAAAAATAAAACAATGCAATGAATATAACTAAATGCGCACTCATATCACAACCATGGGGACGAATAATGTATTCCAGAACGTTTTCTTGTCACAATTATCAATGGAATTCGTGACTAAAGAGAATGATGAAACTACAATAGGATTTATACACTTGGAGTGAAACAGCGAGGATACAAGCATAGTAAGAAAAAATAAAACACTTGCCACTTTACCTTGGAACAAGAAACGGTAAGTTTTGGCTGACTTGAGCGTCAACTTGCCAACCCTGTGAAATAAGCAGCACAGTGACAAGATCAAAACGATGCTACCGTAAAAGCCCCTGTATACGCCCACTCGAAATTACGCCCACCCTCCGTGTACACGCCCAGTCAGGGGAAGTCAACACTTTTGTTTCAAAATAGCGCCCATGCCCATGTATACGCCCAGGTATGCCGGAAACACCAGTACATGTACAGGTACTGATACCCAATACTTACTCCTATCCCAATTCCAAGTATACGCCCGGTTCCAAAATAACGCCCGTGCCCTTGTATACGCCCAGGAAATCGAGGCTGCTATTCTATACGCCCGGGGCCTCTACACGGGCTTTTACGGTATCTTACTTGGTGGCTACAGGTTGGGCTGGAGGACTAAGTCAACTGCTCACGGTGTAGTACAGTATAGTACATTACCACATCACACCACATCATACCACATCATACCGCCACACCACAACATCCAAAACAGTCAATGCAATTACTGCAATGCATCAACATACTTCTGAAACTTTAGGTCTCCCTCGATTTTCTGTGTTGGCTCAGCTGCGGCCTGTAGAGAGAAAAGTAGACCAGAAAGTCAGGCTCACTGGATGACGGGTAAATGTGTCGAGAAGTTTTGCCTCCAACACCTAACATTTTCTGCATCCATGTACTACCACAAGAGGAGATTTGGCAGATGGTGTCTACAACCACAACAATATCCGCCACAGATGAAAGATATTTTGTTTTCGGAGCATGTACAATAAGATGGGACAGATCGAGAGGAAAGCTGAGAGAGGAACATAACATAACTCAACATGGCTGCCAATATGAAATACTACACTGGGAAATGCAACAGCAACAGTTTTGCACTGCACAACACAACTGTACTTACTGCAGCACTTTGAGGTTGAGTACCAAGCGAGAACTGCAGGTTTGTCAGAGCCTGATCAAGGTCGGAATCCTCTGAAGGTGGTTCATCCACTTCACGAGGCATAGCTGCTGCTAGTTGGACTTGGAACTGCATAAAATAAAGAGAAAACCAAATGAGGAATTTTTGAAGGGTTTGACTATGGGTCAAAGTACAAAGTTCAAAGTTCACACGACCGTTTTAGTAAAGATTTCATAAGATTAGAGGAGGGGGGTCTTTATATGTGAATGGATGAGTTCTGGGCTCAGAGACATGTTAATTGTATGGGTTATAAAGCCACACGAAGATACAAAACGTCTTTAAACACAACATCAATGTCCCAAAAGAAAGTTCCATCCATATACACATGGGGAGTTCTACTTGAAGTACATGCTGATACCCTTTCATCTGTGACCTTTTGCAAGTTTTGGACACTACCGCAGCTAGAATTGCCATCACGCACAAACACGTACATAATTATGCATGTATCACTCACCTGGAGTGCAGCGAATGTATACGTTTCCTCCTCAGTGCAATCAACATCCTCTGTCAGGATTGACCAGCGAGCCTGTTCATACAGCTGACTAATGCGTACAGCGTCAACCTAGGCGAACACACAGGCACACAAAGAAAATGTATCTTTCATGCGGAAACAAATGCAACTCTTATAGGCTATTCATACTACGTTACAATAAGCGTCACGTTTTGGAATACGACGTACTGGCAGACGTCGTTTTCATGCAGCTGCATTCACACAGGCATGTACACGCTGCTCGTACAGCTGTGTGTACAGCTTCTTTTGGACACAAACTTCTGGGAACGACAGAACTAAACTCGGTACAGGGGTCTGGATACGTCGTCTACGTTTTTGTATCAGAGGTACGGTTTTCCCGCTACGTTCCATATTGTCATGGCTATCCGGACAAAAACGTCACGCACGCCGCGTTTTGGGCGTAGTGTGAATGGCCCATTAGACAGGAAAGCAAAGTTCCCCCGCGGTGCTGTGAAGTATTTGCTGATCGTAGACTTGAGCTGAACTTGTTTCGACCATTGCGCGACCATCGCACAAAACAATTCCAGATGCGAAACGAAGCATGGCTGACCTCGTTCACCACACCAACAGTACGATTCCTATTGGCAGTAGATACTGGTATCAATTCCTCCACAAGGCTGACTGGGTTGTGGAAATCTCATCAATGAATGTTGCTGCTGTATGTGTAGTGTTTGCTATTCTAAAAGTGTGGGATTGTCTAGTAGATCCACAATGTCTGGCCTCTTTTCTACAGTACACAGATACTTTGAATGCGGAGTATACAGTACCACAATTGTTACGACGTGTGTAAGCAACTGGCATGGTACTTTGATGACTACTCACTAGAGGGTCCAAGTCAAGGAAAGAGAAGTACTTGAAACGCAGCTGGATAAAGTCATTCTCTTGAACACCCTGTAGGAAAATGCACACACACACGCACATACATACACACACATACACACACACGCACGCACGCACACGCACGCACGCACACGCACGCACGCACACGCACGCACGCACACACACGCACATGCACATGTCTGCGTCATTGCGATGTGTGTCTTCAGTCCATATTCTGATACAAATGCGTCTTTTGTGTATCGTTGCACCACCAACGGCTTATATGTTATATCCAACCTGACCAACATTACCTCATTAGACTACACTGTGCGCATGTAGGACACGCTAATCGAATCACAGGCACAACCTCCAACCCAGTACTGGTCACAGGAATGTATTGAAAGAATGATTGTATTGAAAGGTCGAATATGTATTTGATCATACCAGTACACACAAACCTACCTGGCTAAATAGAGGTCTGGAGGAGTCAAACCACCTGAAAAACAAAGAAGAAGAAATCAACCACATCAGAAACGAAGAGAGGGCATTTTCATGACCTTGTAATAGATGTATTTGCACTAAGACAGTACAATACTCACTATTAGTATTTCCCGCTCCTTCAACAATCATAGTCATGCTTACACCTATGGCACATCTGTGTATGCCAATATAAATATCCGCGAGTCTTCGGGATGATGCTTGTACTCCATGGCCATATGGTATAACGAATGCAGGGTTTCTCAGAACAATGTGGAGAACATAGCAAAGTGCATCACATAACTAATGAAACTGCTTTACTTGGCAAGATGCATGATGTATAATTCCCCGCTACACTTACAGTCCATGCAGATACGCCTTGTCCATGGAACTCGGTGACCACCTATCCAGCAGAATACCATCTGGCACATCATCGCTTCGCACAACATCACCAATATTCTGGCCTCCGACCACGTAGGTACCCTCGTCCGTGATCCTGCTCACTGTATGCTCCGGTGTGTGTCGATCACGCACCATGAGCGGATCAAGCAAGGCATTGATGTGCACGTTCTTGCGAGAGCCAAAGTAGTTGAGTGCCTGGTTGTCTTCGACTGGACGGTTGTTGCAGCGCATGAACGACAGCTCCTCAAAGCGGCGAATGCCGACCGTTTTGCATACCTGCAACACGCACACGCGCACACACACACACAAGAGCAGAGCACAAGAGCAGGATAAACAAGAAAATACAAACAACAGACAAAGGCATGTCACCAATAGACCTCATGGCAAAGGGGAAATACCCACCCCAATCAAGGCCCTTAG
Organism: Sycon ciliatum; assembly: GCF_964019385.1. Classification (NCBI taxonomy): domain Eukaryota; kingdom Metazoa; phylum Porifera; class Calcarea; order Leucosolenida; family Sycettidae; genus Sycon; species Sycon ciliatum. The sequence goes on from NC_088646.1 coordinate 12,731,756, forward strand.
TTAGGGTAACACAGGAGTATGATGTGATGTGTGCTATTCTGCTCATCTCGATGCGGAGAATGAGGAACTGGAGGGAAGTGGAGGACACGGAGGGGGACGAAGAAGAGGAGGAGGAGGCCTACAGATAAACCGTTCGCACATTGAGCATCTCTCTGTTGTGCGCTACATTTCTCACTCATGTACACAGATTGGCATCACACTTCCATGATAAGCAAGGTGTGACACTGATAACGCATCCAAGCAAACAAAACATGCAGTAACTGGATGTTTCACATAAACATACCTGCTCAACAGCATGAAAACATCTCACAACCATATTGACTGGCATCTTGACGACAGTACGATCAGGCAATTGCACCTGCAGTACTTGATTGATCCTGAGGAAGTGTAGCTTACTGTCTGACTGCACACCCTCAGAGCTGAGGGCCAGTCGCGGACGATTTAGCCATATGTTTCGTTCCGGCCACCACAGTGCAAAGTCGGACCAGTCCTGGGGTCCTGCGGCGGCCATGGTACACATATACGTCACAAGGACAAAACACAAATGCCTTCAAGCAATATTCTCTGTTGTGCATCACCATTCTCTGCACGCTCATGGCTATCCCCAGTCTTCATTCTTATGCTGGTGTCACACTCACAGTATGACACAGTCGTTTGAAAAAGTTATACTGCTTCCTCTTATGCCATCTGCTAGCCTGTTTAGGGTCCATTCCGTAGTACCAATGATACGTGATATGTCATTTACTGTAGCCTTGAAATTGAAAGTTTTGTTTGCCAAATCTCATGATCTAAGCCTCGTGATACACCAGCCGCAAGCTCGGCATACACAGCACGTGCCATTATGTAACAAACTAGCTATGCATATTGAATGATGGCTACCCACGGGTGCTGAACAGTGACTGCCACTGCAGAGTACTATTGCGTACATAATCGTGCTGCCACTGCTGTATCTGAACCTGATTCCTTACTTCATTGACCAGTCTAGTCTTGTACAATGTCATGTACTTGGGTATGTGTACAATAGGAGAACTATTCTATATTTAGCATCATGGTGCCCGTGTACAGCTCAGTAGTTGTGCTTGCATAGTTAGTCTACTGGAGTGTTGTACTGATAAAATACACACTCCCCAGTGTCAAAGGTATCTGGGAAGGGCAGTGAGTTTGTTTTTTTATAGGCTGAGCCATGCCATTCACCAGCATGCTGCCTGGGCAGAGCCTACACTACAGTACAGGTCAAGTTACAAGTGACTTGTATTGAGACGCTCGTGCCAAAGTGTGTAAGTCATAGTCAAGCAGCAGACAGTTTACAAGATACGACAATAGTCATTGACAATATCTAAGTAATTAGTTAATATTTTACTCACCTAGAGCAGATGCAACCTTGACCACCACCTCCCCAATGCTCATGCCGGAGGTCACCAGAAAGGTCTTGGTCGCTCCAATCTGCGGCGTGAACACGCTCAACTCCCATTCTCGATTAGATTTCGGAGGCATCTTCCCGGCAGCACAAACCACAGTGAACGCCAATCTTCTGAATTATCTCTTCCAATAATTTGCTTCTTGCGTCCCGGACTCAAGAACAAAATTAATATCTTCTGTGCAACGGACCAAATAACTCCGGTTTGATGATGATATAGCCCGAGGCTTTCCGCAGAAATAGGTCTCCGTTACTCACAGCCACTGGTGATTGTGACGGCTTCGTCCTAAACTGCTGGACAGCGACTAGTAAAATTTTGGTCAGTTTCGTCGGATACAGCTGGACTTCGCACTTGTGCTGAGCCTCAATGCTGTCCTTCAGCGGCAGACCTGGCACTAGCGCTGGAGTGGAGGCTCTGATGCTGGTAGTCCGTGGCGTGATGCTTCCCTCGCGGCTAGGCTGCACACTGGATCGGCAGTAGCAGCAGTTGTAGTGGGCTGATTTCCTTCACACGAGCTGGAGACAGGCGATGCAGTGCAGCGAGGCGAGCCCCAGCCCTGGCAGGACAGCTGGAAACAGCTTCCGAAAATCTAAACGGACTGAGCTAGCTCAACACAGACGTTTCTGCTAGGAGAGTCTACGTAGTGTCGTTCCAGTTTGTCACGGTGCTACACGAAGAGGCAGCCATGCAAGACCAAAACTCACTGCTTTACAGCTCCATACACGGGAAAGAAGTTTTCAAAAATGGGCAAACTGTAGGGTACGTAGCTTACATAATCTACAATTATTTTGTAGGTAGGTCGCGATCGAATGTACTGTATGTAGCGTGGTGCATTATCGAGTTCTGCGCGAGCATTCTTGTCAATCTTGATCTCTCCGCGCCGCGTAGATCTGCCTCGATCGACGCGGGATCGATCAAGCGGGGTCCCACCGTCCGTCCCAGCGCTGGCCAGCGGCCACAGTCCCAGTCCCAGACCACTCACTGACTCAGTTCAGGACAAGAATCAGCTGTCATCTGGTCATATCAGTACAAGGGAAGCCTCAGTTCAGTAGGCCGGCCCTGGCCTTCGGCCCGGACGGCCTTCAGACGTTCAGTTTGGCTTTTCCGAATCTTCGGTCGAGGAAATTCGAAAGCTCAGCCCCGGCGCTCTGCACTGATCTGGGCTACAGGTGCATTGCGACTACCTCCTTATTCTTTCTATCGCTCGTGTGGCAGTTCGCTGGTCCGTATCCACCGTTCCATCGCAGCCGAAGTCGCAGACACATATGTACATTGCATTGGCGCCGTTAGTCCTACTAATAACTATGTACTGCGCTGGCCTTGAAGTCAGGAATGTGGTGCAGGTGGCCTGTCTCTACCCAATCACACTCAACGATCCAGACATACCAGCACAGACTCAGTAATGTCACATAATTGTCAGAGTGATGTCAGTCACTGTTTGGAGTGTTGTGTATTCAGTCACTATTCACAAACACACACACACACTAGATCCTGTGGATAATCTGGGAAGAGTCGCCAATCATCATAAACCTCTACGAAATACAATAATGCACAGGCAGACTCAGTGACACTGTCAGACAGTGGGTAGTGAGTTGGACTGGTACTGCTACTCTATCTTGGAAGTACTAGTATAGTACTGTATGGTGTAAATTGCTGTTGGATCGACAGACGAGGACAGTCAGGCTGAGACAGAGACTGAGTCAGTAGATCTGGAGGTCACAAAGCCTGACAGCTAGCCCACGTGGATCCGATGCCCCCGCCTAGAACCGCCCATCACTTGTACACACAACGGACGGCTCTGAATATTCGGGACAGTCACTGGCAAAGGGAGGCAGATGTTGCTTTCACTGAATTCCCACACGCACTGAACAGGTGACAGAATAATTGGCCTGCTAAATTCGATCTCATGAGTGAAATAAGAAAGTTCAAAATTAATAGCGCTTCCGCGGATTGCTACATGTACATGGCCCGAGCACCACAACTCTGTGAACTGGAACGGGTCACTACTGACAGTAGTACTGTAGTACTGTCTTGTCTTTATTCGTGAGGTCCTTATTACTATTAGGTTGTATTTTGCTTGTACCCTACCGCTACATGACAGCCTGTACTGTTTGGTACTTTGTAGAACATTTTTTATCTACAAAGTGCAAGACATGTACAATTAAATGTACATACATGATTGTGTAGATAAAAGTTTTACCATACACTACATGACGATAGTCATGTACTGTCTGCACGCCGACCAACGGATGTAATGAGGTGTGCAGCATTCAGAATCATGTCCGAAATGACCTGCATGGATGACTATCAATGCTAGTGAGTCAATGCAGGTATCGCTAGCAGCAGTAACACTTACAGCCAACGTTATTACATATACAGTACAAGCAAAAGCCCAGTCTAGTTTTGATACAAGTTATTACAACTACATGACGTATACTAAATAAATTATTTCCAAGTTCGTGATTGATGACAGTGCGAAGCCACCTGCGCCTGATATACTCACTCAAAGATAAATCCTCATGTAATATGTGCTCCTGTTTTGTCGGACTTGGACATCCGGAAGTGCCAAGAAGCCCAACCCCTACCCACGTACTTAGCACCGCGTCTAACATACCGCCAAACACGTAGACGTTGTACGCCCTATCTCAGCTCAGCTCCTCAGCCATCCTTGCCTTGGCAGGTGTCGGCAGTACAATCGGGAAAGGCGACTTTCGCCAACACCGCGTAGAAGTCGACAAGCGCACCGCGTAGAATTCGACAAGCGACATGTACAGACATGTACATTATGCAGTAGATGATGAGTACTTACGTTCACACTGAAGACTTTCTTGCAATGGAATTATGTACCTCTCGGTCGGTGTAGGCAGCCCGGCACTCGTGACTTTCGTCCCCTGCCATCTTTTACGATTCTATGACACGAACTTCCGAGACAGGCTTTGAAAACAGAAGTCAACAAAGGCGGAAGAGTGATAACAGTGACCGTTTCAGGCTGTCCTGATGACCGAATGAAGGCCATACAGTAGAACTGTTTGTTGCCTTTCGTGACCACTGATGTCAACTAGCACCAAGTGTGGGTGCTAGAAGCGTGGACAAGTGACAACGTCGAACTAAACTAATACTTACTCTAAAATTATAACGTTTTATGACCTGGTTTAGCACCATAGGGTAGTGAATTAACGGCAATGTCACCACCATCACTAACTGTTACGGTGTTAGACGCTAGAACTCATTTCTAAAACGGTATCTCCAAATTCTCGCCCTTGCAGCTTGGGACTTGGTCAGGGAGTGCCATCACGCCATGTAGAAGCTTCTTACTCTAGACCCGGTTAGCACCTCACAAATCGAGAGAACCATTAATTGTATCGATCGTCTGCACAACGCCTAACAATGCCTCTGTACTGCATGAGTAGAAGTAAGGTGCGGTTTCGGTGGTGAAGGCAGCAAAGCAGTTAGTCGTCTCCTCCCAATCATGGCCCAACGTCGGAGCTCGCTCAATGGCTATGTGTGTGTAGATCTCTACCTGATATGCGGATACGTACATTTTGTAATGTTTCCTGCAAGGTTGTGATTGGTAGCCCTGCTTTCAACAGTGTGCGTTGGCGCGGAGGTGCGAGGTGTGAGTTGTGAGTGCTGGACTGCTGGTAAGTGCAGTGCCTGTGAGGATACCTCTGCAGCTACTTATGTTATGTGAAGCCCACGCTTACCAGGGGGCATGTTAGTTGTTACTCCTGCTCAGACAGTAGTCTCAGTCTGCTTTCTATCTTAGTTCCATCTCCAGAGTCCAGTACATGTGCATGATTGTACTGTATCAAGGAGAAGAGTTCTCGAACTGAGTCTCCTAGTACTACTACGCTGGAAATGGTCAGTGACACTCAGCATCTGATAATCATTGCTGATCGTAATGTGTGTCTTATCTGTCCGGGTCTTCAAAGTTCAAGTACTAGTAACGCCTTCCAAAGACAAGGGCCAAAGGGTCTCTCTCCTTCAGCATCAATCCTCCTCTCCTCTCGAAACCTAGCCGGCATCGGCGAACTACACAGGACACTGTAGACCGCGGTACCGGGGCATCATGAGCTGTGCAGCCTACCGTAGATCTACCGACCAGCCTCCATTGTCCAAAGGTGTCTGATGATTGCCTAGCGGCATGAAACTCAGAGTTACAACCAACCTGAACCATGTGAACGTCCTCCGCTATGCCTAGTAGTAGTGCTAGTAGTAAGTATTGTACAAGGTTTATGTAGACGTAGACGTAGATCTACGAGGAGAATCCAGGGGGTAAACCATGGTAAACGGGTGGTCTGCTCCCTGGTAGGTCTACTGGTACTTGGTAGACCATCGTCGGGGCATCGATTCGTAGGCCTGGTCAGGTACCAGGGAGTCATAGAGCCTAGGGTATACGACTCCCTGTCAGGTACTGATATCTATGAGTATGTCTAGAGACCATTGCCGGGCATCGGCATGGAGACGAAATGCACGACTGCAGCCGGCATGCCAGTATTCTGTTCTCGAGGTTTGTGCGAAATTGTGGTTTCTCGTAAAAAGAAAAGAAACAAGATATTACGGAGGATTAGCAAGACGAAATTCGCGTTCGCGTTCGCAAACATTTTTCGAACTGGATTGCGTACTTTCGCATTTTTCGTTCGGAAAAGTAGTCGGAACACGAATCGCGGATTCGTGTCAGGGCAGTCATAAATTTACCACGCTGTAGTGTCTGTACGCAATGTACGTCGTGTCAACGTCATGCAAGTGCGAATTCTGTCTGCTAATCCTTCTCATCACGCGAATTCCGTCACTGAGTTCGACTTTCCTTGGAGAGCGAACGCGAACGCGAATTTCGTCTTGCTAATCCTCCGTATTAAAGATGCATGATCACGGGACCATCACTCTTCAGTGGATTCCATGACAACCACCTGCCTGGACACAGGCGCGGGGCACAGAATGATCAGTTCAAACAGAATGACTGATAATTAGTGATATGACTATGAGCCTGTAGTCTAGAGTCTGGAGTAGAGAGTAGATATGGTGCACTGCCGAACACAGCTGCTGACTGCTGTACCAGGCGTTGTTGCTCAGAATGAGAAAATTATGACTGGATTGTTTTCCAATGGAAGGAAGAAATGCATGTAATTGCATCAGGGATATCATGATCCTGGTCATGGATGCTGCTTCTTGACAAGGAGCTAGAACACCATGCCGCTGGGTGCGCTCTGGTTTACCGGCCTGGAGTGGAGCTCGTAGCCGTGTCTTGACTCCAAAGCTGCATGAACATCCAGTAGAAGCAGTCATAACTCCGCCAGTTCTGAAAAAGAGCGTTTTGCTTATGCAATGGCAAATCTGGATACTAGTAGTCTTGGAAGCCTCGGTAGTATCTCTACCGCCACCAGCACTGCCGTTAGTAGCAAGGAGTCGACTATTACGCTTCCATCTTTACCTTCTAATGTCAGAAAGTCTACGGGCATCAGTACCATGTCTTTGTGGGATGCTAAGCCGACGAGCGATGCACCCAGTACAACGAAACTTCCTTCGTCAAGTGGCGCTGAACTAATGCCAGTGCACGCAGAATATGCTGTGGGTATTGCTGATGAATCGTGTTCCTCAATAAACGACCACACAGTGGATGGACGGAGAAAGCGGCGGAAGAAGAAGGGCGCATATGGAGATCATCGTGCAATTCTGGACGAGGCAAGTAAAGTCAGCAAGGAGGTTGGCAAGACTGTTGAGCAGCTGCAGAATATTCGTGTCGGTAAGTCAGCGGCGCACATGCACCGAGTCACAAGCATAGCCATATCTTCATAAGGCTTGAGAGATAGAGAGATGTCATATCAGGAAAGGTCCCTATGCATGAACCAAAGGTATCTGGTAATGAAAGATCTCATGGTACCAGCTAGACGAGTATGCTTCTTTCCAACTTGAGTGCAGGAATTGCAATGATGTACATGCATGTACTGTACTAGCTCTCATTACTGTGCTTCGGACAGTAGCAAGTAGCAATACATACTAAGTCGGTATGCTCTGTGCAGATTGCTAGGCTCTTGAACAATTCCTTCTCTGGTGTTCTATGTGTTCCTACCTTTTGTGGTATTGTTACATTATTGTAGCGGTCGTTTTGTATTCTTTGACAATAATGTGACATTGTTATCGATGAGCAGGGTTTGATAGGCGTTGACGTTTCTCCTTGTTGTGCAGCATGTGTATGTGTCTATCTGTTTGTCCGTATGTCCATCCATATATCCATCTATCGGCCTGCCGGTGTGTCTATCTATCTATCTATCTATCCGTCTGTCCATCTCTGTGTGTTTCTGGCTATGCATGGTGTGTGATAGACGGCTTGAATGGTGGAGCATATGGAGAGATCAAAGATGTGACCGATGTACTGCAACAGTTGGTACGTATCAATCATCAGCTCATGATCAGTTTTTAGTGTCTAAAAACCTAAAATAACTGATGTATGCTATCGTAACCTTGGCACAGGACCGAATGTTAGTTCTCAGCTTCCGCCCAAGCTGCATGCATAGGACACCATCATCCTGTGTACCTGGTGTAAGATATTGCAGGCAGCAGCAGGCTGGCAACAGGGTTACTCTGAGTAGCTCTGTTCTGCATCATTGCCGTTGCAACACTAAAGTGCTCTACCTCATCATCTAACAGTATGCAACAAATGATGGTGTTTGAAGTTGAGCTGCTTGTGGAGATTGGCAATGTTCATTAGGACAGATAACAATGAGACTGACCAAACAAGATGAAACAATAGACACAGGGCTCTGCTTGTCTTCCATATCCGTGACGCCTAGGTACCTGCCAGTTGTGCTCCAGTAGGCTATTCACATGGCAATGATAATGTGACACGTGGAAACATCGCATTCCAATGATGATCATCATTTTTTAATTTTTAATGCTGGGAGGATTACACAATGCAAGCAATGAGCCGTGGTTTGTCATCCGGCAGAGGATAATCCATACAATGGCATTCCAGCAAAGGGCCAGCAAGAGGAATAATTAATTACAGCAATCATACCTCATCAGCATCAATGCTGCCTTCCGCCAGAAACTTACATTTCTATTAATAGCCATTCCCCTAAGCCATACTCCGATCCATACACTAGAACAATGTGCCGCAAGCTGTGCCACCAGGGAGGTCAGATCATGAGAAGAGGTTCTTGTGACACAATGGAAAAATCACCGTGGATGTGCTGGCTGTGTTCCTGTGTCCCGTCTGCTTCCAGGAGAAGACTTGCCAGGACCTGCGGGTATCTCTGGAATCTGAGACCATCATTTGGAGCAACTACCGGCATGACAAGCTGATGTTCCCCGTGCGCATGACCAATGAAGTAAAAAGTGAGTAAGCACGACATAAGCACTGTGTCAGCACCGAGTTAGGTTTTTTCAGTCAAACAACTTGCTGTTTATGGATTTGTTGTTGAGTTTCATCATTTCGGTAGGCAGCCAAATAGAGTTTCCAGTCCGGATAGCGTCTTGGCCATTGGTTCATTATCACACTACATCGCACTTACTACTCGAAGCATTAGAGCATGTGTCTTCCAGAATCAGAACTGACCGTTCTCGGCATATTGCTTGGGTTTGTGTGCTGCCTGTAGAGATATTGGGATCACTCAGTCGGGATAACACACAGCAATTGAACAAAGTCAAGGTAAGGAAAGATGACATTATGTATAATTATGTAGTTCAGTGCAATATTGGTATGCAGCATGCATCAGTTCAGTACACCACAGCCCGGGTATGCAGCATGCATCAGTTCAGTACTCCGCAGCCCGGGTATGTAGCATGCATCAGTTCAGTACACCACAGCCCGGGTATGTAGCATGCATCAGTTCAGTACACCACAGCCCGGGTATGCAGCATGCATCAGTTCAGTACACCACAGCCCGGGTATGTAGCATGCATCAGTTCAGTACACCACAGCCCGGGTATGTAGCATGCATCAGTTCAGTACACCACAGCCCGGGTATGTAGCATGCATCAGTTCAGTACACCACAGCCCGGGTATGTAGCATGTCCAGTATTATTGTGGCTATGTAGCGTGCATTCAGATACCACCACTAGCACAGCATGCGGTACAGTAGACTATCCTGTCAAGATCTAGCACACCGGATTCACCCAGGGACTGATGCAATCATTCTGTTGGCTTTGATCTCTTGTGGTGACATGGGGATGTGTTTAGTGCTCCTCTGGCTTGCCAATGTTATGTCACGTACATGTACTTGTATAGTGTCCTCAGCCACCAACACGGACCATCTATGCATGTACTGAAACTGTGTTGTCATGCTACTGTCTCACTGCCGCTCTACTTGATGTGAACGGGTATATCGCCATTGCCTGTGCAGCTTTCAGCAATGAAGTGCTGACAACAACATCATTCTAGGGGTAGCCAGGCGGCCATTGCAGGCTTGGTCTTCTTCACCACTGGGCAGGCATTACTCTCACCCCGCACAATCACACACGAGATATACGATTTTAGTGGGCGTATGTGCAGTAGTCCATGCACTACTTCCCTGCTGTTGTTTCTATTCCCACGCTGTCTGTAGGCGAGAGTTGTGGACGTGGAGAGCAGGGTTAAAGAGAAGGAAGCTGAATTGGAAAGAATCCAGAGTGAAGTCCAGCGAATGAAGTATGTTCTCCAGCAGTAGTTCGCACCAGCAATACATATCCTTCCAACTGCAATCTATCACATCTGCACGGGCCTGGTACTTTGTTGTAAACTTACCCGCTAATTGTATTTGATTCAAATTGATATAATATCAGTTTTCCTGGAGAAAAGTGTGTTATATATGTGCTTAGTCATGACAAGTACTTTGGCACGGTAGGCCGTGTGTAAAATAATTAGACAGCATCAAGTTCTGTACCGTAATGAAGCCAGCACTTTTCTATCCTTATCATTGATCTCTTATTCTGGTCATCAGTTTATCAATTTAATTCTCTTTCGATTCTCGCTGTGTTCCCAGACCCGAAGTTAAAAATGCCCAGAAAGGCCACGAGGAGAATGTTCAGGATCTCAATCGGATCATGGGAGAGAAAGCAAGGTAAGAGTCCTGCATCAGAAACTCAGATCATTGATGAACAGCAATGGCTAATTTTGTCTCTTGGTACCCTGGAGCACATACAGTGGATCTCTTCTAGTATGGCTCTGGTAGCATGTACACTTGCTTAGTAGACACATTGCACAGGGTGTGGATGTATCGTTCTATACTGAACTGTGTTCGGGTAAGACTGAGTGTCTTGGATACTAAATGCACTTTGCTGTTCCCATGGAGTAGGTCTTATCATAGTTCTACTGTAGTCTAGGTGTTGCCTATTAGTCAGGCAAAGCCGCTAACTTGAAGGACAGTGAATACTGTTGGCTATTAGTCAGGCAAAGCCGCTAACTTGAAGGACAGTGAATACTGTTGGCTATTAGTCAGGCAAAGCCGCTAACTTGAAGGACAGTGAATACCATTGGCTATTAGACACCGATGAATCCGTGGTACTCCTTTGCTTCTCTTTTGCTCATAATTGCCCGGTGGTGCCTAGGTGCCGCATTGTGCTGAATGAGAAAATGGCTGAGGATGCTATCATCGTCGAGCAGGTAGGGCAAATGTATACAATATGGCATCACATTCAATATGGCCGGGGGTATCATTTTGGCCCAGAATAGTTCTGACCTAGCTACCCTGTCCCATGGACCATGATGGGTGACAGACCACATGTGTGCATGGGTGTATGCGGTGAAGTTCAATGACATGATTGAACACGAGGCAAGTGAATACTTCTCAATTTCGAGGAACCGTTCTCTCGCTAACCCATTTTGATATTCATTGCAGGTGTACAGCAGTGACATCATGCTTGCAAATCACTGTCTGTTATGCTGGCTTCTTGTCTTGCTTGCAGACGCAGGAATTGGAAGAACAGATACAACGGCTGCGCGATGAACTGGAGGTGGAAAGGTTAGCTGCCGAGAAGGAGATTGATGAAATCGGACTTAAAGTGGTGAGTACAATATTGTCCTATTAAAAAAAGCAACATAGATATGACATTGCAGTATAGTGATCTGTTCAGTGGTATTGACACTCTATTGTAGGTCGGTGCATTCTTCTCTTATTTGCACTACATTTTATTAACGTGTCATCAATTCCACCATTCTTCACTCCTTCCCATGCAGGCTGAGCGAAAGGAGCATATTGCCAATAAAGAAGATCAGTGCTTTGCACTTCGACGGTAAGTGTAGTGCTATGGCAGCATGGATTGTCGACGTAACGAGTTATAGCACAACTCGGTGGCTTGTCTAGTTGTTGCCATACTTTTGCATGTGATTTGCACCAGTTTTGTAATACGAAATACACCGGGTCTTTTAATGCTCAACGGGTATAGCTCTTACATACAAGGTGGAGTAAAAAGGATTGCCTAGGTTGATGCTAGTCTTCTTCCCAATGCCTTAATGGCGAAAGAAGATAACACCTTGCTGAGCAGTAGTGAGAATCTATCTCCAATGAAGCATGGTGAAACGAAGAACCGTCCGTGTGACTCGTGCCCTTTTCTCACATGTGTATTATGATACAGTGAAACCTGATCTAAGCGACCACCGCACGGTGCAAGCAAAAACGGTCGTTAGAACCAGGTCCCATACATTCGGGGCATATCGGATCGTGTACGTAAATGTGCAATTACCGTATTTCCACAAATAGTAGGCCGGTCTACTATTTTTCAACCTCGTCCTAACCCGGCCTTATAATCGAGGACGGTCTTGTATTCGAGGACGGTCTTTTATTCTTTCAACCCAGTTTGACACCGGTCTTCTATTTCTCGCCATTTTCTATTTCTCTTCCATTTTCTTCAACACAGTTTGAGCACGGTCTTCTATTTTTTTCCACAGTTTGAGCACGGTCTTCTATTTTTAACACAAGAACAAAGACTCATTTAGTAGGCCCGGTCTTCTAATCGGAGACGGTCTTTTATTTTTTCAATCGCCCCCTGCCCCGGCCTTGTATACGAGGAAGGCGTTGTATACGAGGACGGCCTTTTATTTGCGGAAATACGGTAATAGTCATGTACCTGTGCACAGGAGTAAGTTTTGGCAATTGTTCAGGTACATGAACATGTACTTCCATAATTATAGTATGATGTACAAGTACTGATAGGTGTGGTGCATAGAACACGTTCGTACAGGCAAAGTACCCATGAATTTTACACTTCACTCAAGTGCATGCAGCGCACCCTGCAATTTCACTTGTCACTTCTAGTTCTGTTGACTGCATGCTCTTGCTTCTGAGCACGCTTCAACCCTGTTGCAGTCAAGCCTGCCAGCCAGGATAGCACTTTTGGCTAGCTTTGGTTGCTGTATGCGGGTCAGATATGGCACTTGGTGCACTAAAAGTCGGTCGCTGGTTGCGCAAGGCAGATGGTTGCTGTACTCGGTGCAGTTTCTGTATAGAACCGTCCGTGCATGGAAAAATGGTCGTTCAAAGAGGTGGTCGCTGAAACCAGAGGTCGCTTAAACCAGTTTTTACTCTGTGTGTGTATATGTGTGTGTGTGTATGTGTGTGTGCGTGCACACATGCGTGCGTGCGCGTGCAGGGAGATCTGTGTAACTCAAGACGAGGCTGAGTTAGTTGGAGCAGAGGTTACGCGATTGAAGGATGCAAGTACAATGTTCTCTTAGGAAGGAATATAGCATTGCGTGTACCCTGGACCACCCAAAGTAGAGTACTGTGTGCACCCTGCATCACCCACTGAGAGAACCCGGGTAGAGGATTGCAGTGCACTCCTCACAAGCGCAGTGAGCTACCCAATAATTGGCCTTGGCATAGAAGCCTACCAAGTCTAATGAAGTGGTTAAAGTCAACCATGCTCACACTGGAGGCTCAGGCATATTTATTGTGCTTGTGTTGTTTTGTCACCAGAGGCTTAGCTCATTTACGTACGATAACCGTCAGTTGGCTATGGTTAAAATGTTGTCAAACTCCCAGGAAGTGACTTGTGACTTGCTTGTACTGTGAGACCAGATATTTACTGTACAGTACTGTTTGTTTTGTCTTGCTGCTACTGCAGGAGCTTAGCACATTGAAAGTAGGATGTAACCTGTGCAAGGCCAGGAAGACTGCAGCCAAAGAGGAATACGATGAGACTGCACGCAGTGTGCTCAAGAAGCAAGCTAAAGGGTGAGGCCGCAGTCTCAGTCTGGGGTTAATGCGGTGGCCACACTGAAGAACTGGACACGTTCCATGTGAAATGTACATGTACATCCCGGGGGTATACTGAAAGATGTACAAGTAACAAAAGAGAGTGCAAACAATTTGAGATCTACAACATCTACAATGTATTCTTTCGGGAACGTCTGTGTTGGAAGTGCCTCCGAATACCAAACCTACTGAGTTTAAATGGGTTGCCAATGAGATCACCATTCCTGTGAATCAGACTTGCTCCATAGCTGTCAGTAGTCCTTTTTCAGTACCAGTGCAATCCAGATAGGCTCATATCACTTTTAGCTGGGCACTGTCCATAACTTTAAAATGTTCGTAACTCTGAATCCCGGCATACGATTCAATAGGGATGGGCCAAGGATCTGGCATATGACGTCACTATTTCCACAAAAATTGGCAAAAGATTATTTGAATTTATTTCCACTAAAACTCCCCCACATGGTACTTGCTAGACCAGGTAGACCGAGGTGCCCGTTACTAAACATGGAGAACCATACATAGCAGTTCATGCATAGGGTGTCCAGCAGGACACCCTATCACCTGGCTTTTGTGCACTGTGTTGGCATGCTTACATATGCATGTATGCATGTGTCGTATTTGTGACGCTTTTTTTTCATTCTTCCAGGCGAGACATAAAAGCAGCACAAGTAGAGGAAACAGCTGCTCATGAAGAGCGCATTCGGCAATTGAAGTTGAGAGAAGAAGAGGTGAGGCAGGGTTCTTTCGGCACAATCATGTGAAAGCCGAGGAAGATGTAGCATTTCACCATCATACTTCAGCATGGTGAATAAACCACGGCCAGCTAGGCTACTTTTAGGCATCATGCCACTTATGTACTAGTGTTTGAATGTTTGAATTAGCTGTCTATCTCTGGCCTTTCTGTCGCTTCAGGCACTGGAGAACACGAGATATGCTCAGGAAGAGATGGAGAAACTGAAGCCGCAATTTGCAAGGGCGCAAAAGAGTAAGATCCTTGCCTTGAACGACGAAATGAACTTCCAACCCCTGTTGTTTATACTGATCAGACCCTGTGTGTGTGCATGCACATGCGTATGTGTGTGTATGTGTGCGCACACGTGTGTGTGTATGTGTGTGTGGGGGGGGGGGGGGGGGAGGGTGTGTATTCATGACTGTGGTCTTTGTGTTTGCTATCATCAACCTAGCTTGTGTAAGGTGGTAAGCAATTTTTTACACTGCAGATCGTCAAGTGCATCGCATCATCATTGCATCATCTACAGTTTATGACCGAGAATACGTTCACATACAATAATTGATGGGGATGAAAGCATTAATTGAAACGTAATCGTGATTTGCTGTTTATTTGCAGTTCACCAGCGCTCTTCGAAGCGGGCAGATGCAGAATCAGGACGGCTAGCTTCAATACAAACAACGTGAGTTTGACTCTGGCAGACTGCATAAGAACTGACCTTCTTTTGTATACTCTTCAACCAGACTTTTTGTTTGTAACACTGACTTTCGAAATATGCATGCATACTGTTGTCATGCCTGTTGTCATGCCTGTTGTCATCGTTGTTGTTTCTTCGCATATATCAGGGTCGATACCTCAAGGAATACATTGATGGCCGCAACTGATGAGTGTAGCAACTGTATCCAAGAGTTGGAGCAGCTGGCGGTGAAAGAGAAACAGATGGAGCAAGGCTTGGAGTAAGTCAACGAATTTTAACAACCCACACAAGCATGTATGCACACACACACACAGGTACACACACACACACACAGGTACACACACACACACACACACACACACACACACACACACACACACACACACACACACACACACACACACCTGTTCCTGTTCCTGTTCCTGTTCAGCACTGCCACAAGGGCCACGTGGCTCTCCTTAAGAGAGAACCGGGGAGGAGGGAGGCCGCTGGCATCTGTGTCGGGTGAGGTCGCTCCCGCGGCGAAAACGGCGGCCACAGTCGGGGCAGGACCATTCAAATGTCAATCGTGTTGCTGCAGTCGGGCGATGCGTACTACGGTGGCATTTGTGTCGTGATCTGTCAGACGGTCTGGCGAAACAGCGGTCACATGTGGGGCAGTGAGCTGCGCAACAGTCCCTTGCAATAGCTTGGGGATGGTCTTCACGGGGCTGAGGATCATGGGGTGTGCATTTATGCCGCGATAGCCCACCACGGCTGCGTAGCCACCGTTGACATTGGGGACATTGCACTGCACCGCGCTGCTCTGCTATGGGCTTGGCCCTTTCATCCAAGCACTTGTGACGGCGCTTGTCCGAAGGCCTGCTAAATACGCGTCGGCAGACAAGACATTGCACATTACGCACTGGTGACGAAGCTGGTTCCAGCTCACGGTAGATGTTCCTCCACCCTGGTCGTGACTGGGTATCTTCTGGCCAAGAGTCCTGTACGTCACATCGCTGTAGATCCGGACTCAGAGCGTCTCGCCAGCGCTTTCGTGGGCCGCATGCAGGTCGGGTCTCCGGTCGGCAGCCGAACAGAACAACCCGGGGTGTCCGTTCCATATCCATGCGCATAACGTGGCCAAACCATTCCAAACGGCGTTGCACAATCCGGTCCTTGATGGGCAGGGGTCTGGCATCATTCCACTGCTCCAGGATGGTGGTGTTGCTGATGTGGAAGTCCCAGACGTCAGAGCGTGACACACCCATGATGGTGCGGAGGCATCTCATGTAAAAAGATGACAGCTTGGCAATATCGGCTTGGAGTGGTACCCAGCACTCAGACGCATACAGCAGCAAGCTCAGCACACACGCCTCAAACACTGTTCGCTTGGTGGCCAGCGTTAGATTGTTATCCCGAAACACTGGGCGACTCAGAACGCCAAAGGCACGTGATGCAGCAGCTATCCTGGACTCGATATCCCGGGAGCAGCGGCCATCAGCGTGGATATTAGTTCCGAGGTAGCGAAACTGATCACACACACACACACACACACACACACACACACACATATGCACACACATACACTCAGGGGCGTGCTCGGCTCCCCTTCCAGGGGGGTGCACCACTTCCAGACAACAGCAATTTTCAAAAGGTGGTTGTACCGGTGACATCATACAAAGATTGTACATGTATGTCATCAAGAATGAACATACAGTACAGCATCATATCAATTTTCTCAAAATAAAGGATGAAAACTTTACAAATCTATAAAAACCAATCCGTCGACGGCACTGTCTGTGCCAGGCAGGCCGATGCAAACACGTATTGTACGGATATAGCGAAGAACAATCGCAACACTACTTGTAGTTGACGTATCTGGACAGGATTCGGCGAGGAGAGCGTCGAAAGAACAGCTTCAGCACCTCATCTGTGGATGTGCTCCCGCGAGGTCGGGCTTTCCGCAATACATTGGTGACTTTTCAAAACCCCGGTCGAAATATTTGGGGGGGGGGTGCACTTGCCCCCTGTGCCCCTCGCCGAGCACGCCCCTGTACACACACACACACACACACACACACACACACACACACACACACACACACACACGCATACGTGTACACACACAGAACGTTGAGCTATGCCATAGTGGTGGCAATCACAATGGGGAACATTGTCATCTGCAATGCGCCACCACACAACATCAAATAGATATACGTGATCACTGAATGAATGCAATCATGGTGTTGCACTGCAATGTAACTAATGGTTGCCCCACCCCCACCCCTGGGCCACGTTACATGTACTCGTACACAGAAAACTGCTCTTTAGGCAGGTGGTGTTACTGATTTAGTTCCACATGCATGTGCCTGGAAGTAGAAGAAATTTCAGCTTTGTTACTGACTATCATCACACCCATCACCGGTCTGTTTGCAGGGCTCACAAGGCATTCGCAGCGGAGGTGAGACAGGATGCTGAGAACAGACTGCGACAGAAAAAGGAGAGAAAGTAAGCATCTCGGAATGGGTACAGCTGCTAGCTGTGTTTGCGTGTGTGTGTACGTGTGTACGTGTGTGTGAATGTATGTGTATAATATATGTGTACGTGTGTGTATGTGTGTATGTGTGTGTGTTTACGTGTGTATGTGTGTACGTGTGTGTGTGTATCTGTATATGTGTATGTATGTATGCATGTGTATGTGTGTGTGTATGTGTGTGTGTGCGTGCGTGTGTGCGTGCGTGTGCGTGCGTGTGTGCGTGCATGTATGCATGCGTGCGTGCGTGTATGTGGTTGTGTGTGTGTGGTTGTGTGTGTGTGTGTGTGTGTGTGTGTGTGTGTGTGTGTGTGTGTGTGTGTGTGTGTGTGTGTGTGTGTGTGTGTGTGTGTGTGTGTGTGTGTGTGTGTGTGTGTGTGTGTGTGTGTGTGTGTGTGTGTGTGTGTGTGTGTGTGTGTGTGTGTGTGTGTGTGTGTGTGTGTGTGTGTGTGTGTGTGTGTGTGTGTGTGTGTGTGTGTGTGTGTGTGTGTGTGTGTGTGTGTGTGTGTGTGTGTGTGTGTGTGTGTGTGTGTGTGTGTGTGTGTGTGTGTGTGTGTGTGTGTGTGTGTGTGTGTGTGTGTGTGTGTGTGTGTGTGTGTGTGTGTGTGTGTGTGTGTGTGTGTGTGTGTGTGTGTGTGTGTGTGTGTGTGTGTGTGTGTGTGTGTGTGTGTGTGTGTGTGTGTGTGTGTGTGTGTGTGTGTGTGTGTGTGTGTGTGTGTGTGTGTGTGTGTGTGTGTGTGTGTGTGTGTGTGTGTGTGTGTGTGTGTGTGTGTGTGTGTGTGTGTGTGTGTGTGTGTGTGTGTGT
>NC_088646.1:12755090-12822590 GCF_964019385.1 Sycon ciliatum
CGGTAACCCTCAAGAGTGTGCAAACTGCCTGCACATGTACTGTCTCAATCCAGTGCAAACGAGGGCATAGTTTCACAGCACATGACAAGGGTCAATAGACAGGGTGAACAATGATGGAGTGTTTACAAAGTGTGTGCAAACATGTAGGACTAAATGCATGTTGAAGTGTTGTTTATTAGATCTTCTGAGCACCGAAAGTCAATTAACCGCACGCATATCATCTAGAAAATGTGTACAAATGACATCACTATGCTATTGTGCGTTGGGTCCATAGAGCGCACTTAAGGCAGCTTTTTTTTTAAACCGAAAATATTCGTGCTTCTTTCCGGTTACCAATTCAGATAGGTTCATGAAAACTCCACAGGCTGCATGGCTTTACGACGAACCTTGAAAGCCTGCCAAACTCAGGCGCAGCACACATCGCGGAGCATAGGCCTTCCCTTTCTTGATCAGATTTGTGCCTCGGCCACTGGGAGGTCTGGTTATTGGAAAACATCAGCAAGCCCTCTAGTGCAACAGTCTGGATATTGGGCTTCTCGCCAAGGTAGCGATCCAGCTTCCCAAAGTCACTCTCACAGATTGCGTTTGTCTTCCTCACAGATACAGTCTCAGCTTTGCAGGCTGGATGGCTGGTGAAATGTGCCACCAGGAAGGTTGTTGCATAGCAGTCAGGTAGAATACAATGCAAAGCCAGCAAACAGTACTTGCTGGATCTCGCATGTCAAGGCATCACTCTGATGTGGCTTGATCAACTTGTTGAGAACAACATCTGTGAGATTTTTGCTGCACTAGGAGACGGTCAAGCATTTCCTTGTAGAATGGGCGTCGAGCCTTGTGGCCGCTCCTCCATCTTCTTCATAAGCTCAGTGTAGATCAAACTCATGTCAAATATGGTCCAGTCTCTGTCCTCCATGACCGCCCACAGTGGTGCGATCACAAGCTTGCAAATGAGCCCAAGAGCTTTGCACCCAGAAATCAGCGCCTAAACACACAAGTCAGCTTTCACAGCCTTCAAAGTCCGGTTAGTCTCACACTGGACATCCCCAAGGACGGACACCACCACTTCATGTAGATATGCAATACCCGCTCTATTGAAGAAAATGACATAGTTTCCGTTGCCACGGAATTCAGAAAATGACATAGTTTCCGTTGCCACGGAATTCATAAAGCGAGGAATTCAGGTTCGAATTCGGAAGGAAAGATTTGAAATCTGTCATAAAACCAGCTGACTCATCTCCATGCTCCTCAAAAGCTTAGGTGGCCAAATAAACAAGGTGGTTGATGCAGCTATGACTTGGCTCAAATGCTCCATGAAAGTTAGTGGCACCGATCTTAGCACCTTCAAAATAAGCGTCTGCCCATTTTGTGTCAGGATTGCATTAGATTGGTGAGCTTGGCCAACTATAGTACTGGAAACCACAGAGAAAAATGAGTGCTGACACCTGCCTCTGTTGGTCTTCCGAGAGTTCAGTCCCGGACTGAGTCATGTTGCACACTGGGGAGTATTTCTGATCGGTACTACGGTCCGCCAAAAGATCAAACAATGCATCGGTCGCTCATTGTATTCTTGACATTTGCGAGGATGCGATCACCTGCACTGGTGCCCCCTTCAGCACATGTAACTGTCGACTTGGACTGCAGTGCCTCGCTCCATGTCCACCATTGCAAGACTGTAAACACACTGCTGGCTTGTACGAATCTGGAAAGCACCGGACGTGTTGCCATGGTTACTAGTACCGTTGCTGTGGAGTGTCGTATAATGGGATACTCAGCACTCTACTCTCTTGTAGTATACATAATTCCAAACTCATGCCTGTTTTGTGTATCAATTTATCCCCTACATGTGTCTCCTACTGATATTCTATGGACGTGATGGTGACCAAAGATTTGAAGAGGTGAGTAGCTGACATATTTTCAATTTTCTGGCAGGCAGTTACCAACGATATGCATTCCTCCGTCAAGATGAATGGTTGATTGCCTGATCTCCTGGGAGTTGGAGAATCTCACTGTCTTCACTCTTTGGCACTTCATACACTGCCACGACTCTATGGGCCAATGGCCAATACATCCTAGGTAATTTGTATTTTTAACTTTCTGTTCTTGACCTAGATAATGGGCTAGTATTCATCAGCACCGAAGGAACAGAAAGGGAAAAAGTATAAGGAATCACCATGACTCAAACCAGGGACCTTCGCTGGCCTGAAGGCCAGCGATCCACTGAGCTATGGGGTATAATGAGTTATGATGATCACCGGGTATTCTTGCATTTCAACTCGCCTTTTTTGTCATGTTTGCCCAGGCTATCAAGACCATGGATGATGAATGTGAACGAACACGTCGCAGGAGAGAAGAGAGCCAGACAGTAAAGCAGGAACTGCAGCAATCGCTAGCAACGTTGCAAGGTTTGTGTCCGCTAGTTAAAAGTGGTCATCGTAAAAGCGCCACCCCTCAAACACACACTGTTCACTCGGGAGGTGGCGGGCTAAAAATCATAGACAGCATGGAACATATTGGGTAGTTTGGGTGAAAATACGCTGAAGAAATTCACTATTCAGCACGCTTTGCCTTTCCTACTGTGCATTGTCCTTTCCGTATTCGCCGATAAGGTCCACTGTGTTTGGTTGCCGAGTATCCATACACTTCAAACTACTTGAACCGGGTACCCCGGTACCCCAGTACCCTGGTACTTGATTGTGGGTAGGGTTTGACTGGTTGCATGGTTTGACTGGTCAGTGCATGGTACTTGACTGGTTGCATGTAGACTAAGTACAAATCTCTTCTTGGTTGCCTTTGTGATGTTGTGTGTTGTTGCTTAGGCTCATTGGCATCTGGCTGGTCCAGAACGAAGGCTATGGAGCAGGTACGGGTCAGACTTCATAAACTTCTCACTAACCGCTCAGTGTTCCACTACTGGGACACCGATGTGACGTTATGTGTCCGATGCTTCAATTCTGACTGGCTCAGACACTGAGTGATGTGTGGGTGGGTGTGTTGGGGGGGGGGGGGGGGGGTATTCTCATGACTGCCATACAGAACTCATGAAAAGCCTGTTGAAACTTCACTTGGCAGATATGTAAGAGAGCATCTCACCCCGCTTAATGCACATTGTCATAAGTCTGTCAAGTTAGTACCAAATCAAGTCAACAGGAAAAGCACGAACTCCCACACACGGTGCGGAGCAATCGTCAATTCCTCAACTTGAGATATTGCCGAAGTCGCTACATCATGCTGTACTGTGATTGTTTGTGCACATGTACTGTCTGAATGCAATCACCATCAGTTCCTGTACGTGCAATGTCGTCTGTGCTGTACTGTCGTGTGTGCTGTGTATCGTGTGTGCTGTGTATCGTGTGTGCTGTGTATCGTGTGCTGTGTAATGTCGTGTGTGCTGTGTGCTGTGTATCGTGTGTGCTGTGTATCGTGTGCTGTGTAATGTCGTGTGTGCTGTGTGCTGTGTATCGTGTGTGCTGTGCAGGACTATGCCAGTGGAGATTGGCGTGTCCTTCAGAACATTGACGAGTTGATGGAAAAGCTTCATAAGCGACACTCAAGGTATGTCCACTGCAGATATCAGCGTTGTCTTAGGTGAAGTACCAATTCTGCCGGCAAAAAGCAACTTTACTGACCTTCCTGCTTTTTGCATTCAGATGCTTTTACCCTTCACATGTCCATGCGCTCTTGAAGCCGATCCTGAATCCTCAAACACAGTTTATACACATCCTCGATTGCTAAGTGAAGCCAATACGATAAAACAATGTCTGAGGTCCATTGCTTCATCAAGTTCATGTGATCCCAGACGTTAAGCATATCTGCTCATTGCTGTGTGTGTGTGTTTGTGTGTGTGTGTGTGTGTGTATATGTGTGTGCTCGTATGCATGTGTGTATGTGTGTATATCCGCCTGTCTGTCCATCCAACTCTGTGTGTGTGTGTGTGTGTGTGTATGCTGATGCGTATGCCCGTGCATGTGTTGGATTGAACGTTTCTGCATGCGCAACATCACAGCATCAAACAAATCGAAACCCAGCTGGAGTTGGAGCTAAAGCAGCTCGGTCGCGTGAAGGAATCTGTTCACCTATGATGGCAGTCCACACCCAAGCCTGCTACTGCTGTTGCTGTTGTTATGGCAAGCTGCTCACCAGACACGCAAAAATCATGTGACTGCCTACTCTTGTTACTTGAGATTAGTATAAGCCTCCTGTCGTAAGTACCTCCAGCCCAGATCACACAGCAGCAAGACGAACTAAGTACAGCTGCTGCAGCAGCTCTCCTGTCTTTCTGATCTTTTTCCGCTTGCAGACTTGAAAACACAATACACCCAGCAACAAGTAATTCTATTTTGACACGTAATGTTTTATTGAAGAGATTATCATCTGAGTAAAATGAGTACACACTAGAGAAAAGACATGCACATAGCACAACATGTATTCAGAAGCAGTTATTATTGAGAATGATGACAGTGGCTATGCTTATCTTGTCAAGAAAAATTATATCAAAACTTTTCGATTAAAAACAAAAAGCGAAAATCAACCGAGATTCACGGTGCAGCAGGTGTATGAGACAATGCCAGTCTGTACACAGTGTACGGTGAGCCGAATGCCCTGACCGGCATTTCCCCAGCATGGCCGGGAATGGTGGTGGTAGTGGTGGAGCCGGGCAGAGATGGTGATGGTCACGATAATGGACACCAGGGAGAATCTCGGCGAACAAAAGGCAGCGAATCACAAGGGCAGTGTGGCCTTGCTGCAGACCAGGCTTGGATTCGGGCTGCCAAACAGCGCAAGCACTATCTTTACAGCTAGCATGTGACTGCAGTTGCCTCAATTGGCCGGGTCAACGGACGATATAATTATTATTCCATGAAGTGTTTTACTCCGAGTTTCGTGCACTAAGCGATCATCAGAAAACAGTGTGTTTTCATCACCAGAAAACAGTGTGTTTTCATCATTAGAAAACAGTGTGTTTTCATCATCAGAAAACAGTGTGTTTTCTGATGATCGCTTAGTGCGTGAAACTCGAAGTGAAAAACACTTTTTTCATCCTCTTATTCTTGTTTGAACTAGCTCTGCCTTTCGGTATTGAGCATTCTATCGGACAGCCTGGAACCTCTCTGTTTTATTCCATGATACGTACACATACTGTGATATTGTCAATTCAATCCTTACTGCCACGGCTATGTACCAGTTTCTTCAAGTGGTTGGGCCAACGAACAGTATTATATTCCATGATACCGGGGCGTACACATAAACCAGTTTTTACTGTACTGCAAGATGGTCATCTCCACTAACGATCCGTACTGCCACAGCTATGCACCGTAATGCAAAGAGAAAAAGTAGATCATTGGAAGGAAAATGGGAAAGAGCAGAATTGAAGATATCTGCTGCTGCTCTTTTTGGATTAGGAGCAAACCAACACTGTACGTAGACCAGGTAACACCAAACACCCTGGCATGTGCACAAACACCCTGGCATGTGCACAAACACCCTGGCATGTGCACAAACACCCTGGCATGTGCACAAACACCCTGGCATGTGCACAAACACACATACACATACGCACAAACTAACACACACACACACGCACAGAGGAAAACTCATGTCATGACTTGGCAGACCTATCTTAGTTATCTTCAGCATACATGTAGTTGAAAAGCCACTTTGAAATTTGACTTCTATCCTTCTCATATGCACTGCAACTACTCGTGCACACAAGCACGGTGCACGGCACTACATATAGGGCTAGCTGGAATAGCTAGTAGTATTAGCATGGCACAAACATGCATACAAGTATTACATAACACAGATAAAGACAAGAGGCACGTAAACACAGTTGACGATCCAGAACCTTTGCTCGGAGAGCCTGAGATGACATACTCCATTGCCCCACTGCTCTCCACTCCAGCTGCTCTGGGGTATTTCATCTCACCTGCACCATATGGGACACGCACACACACACACACACACACACACACACACACACACACACACACACACACACACACACACACACACACATACAAAGCACAAAAGAATAGTACAAGGTTATGTATGCCATGATGTAGTAGTGCATTGGGTATTGAGAGCTTGACACATGAAGTGGCGAGTAACTTTCGTGACTGTAGTGTGCATGTGGACCAGTTTAATTAGTATTATTATAAAAGATTGCTCTCCATCTCCAATGACCAAATGGTACCGTTTACACATACAATTGTTTTCATTTTTGGTGTTGTTCTAAAAACTTCTAATCATTCGCCATGCCACTGTCAATTGTATTCTGTTTGCCCGTAAAAGAGACCATTACTTAGTATGGCATGAGTCTTCATGCAGTAAAAAAAACAAAACAAAAACAAAAAAACCTCCAATGACCGGCATGCAATGTTCAACAGATCACGAAAAGCAAAGTCATGCAGGTTGCCGGTCCTGACGAAAAGCCTCCAAGAAAGCACCACTCCCCGCTAGCCGCTGACAGTGTTTCGGGGAATTCACTCCTCATCAGTTGAGCTTGAGTAGGGCTAAACTAAAGCCTAAAGGCTAATGAAATTTATGCTCCGACTCCCGGCGAGAGCACTGCCGTGCGTCTGTAGTGCTCTCCAAGCCAAAAGTTGCAAAACATCAGTACTACACTAGCACTAGGTCTAGGGATACCAACCTAGTGACGCTCCGTTTCCTGCGCGACAAACATCTCGGGAGCATCAGGCAGCAGCTAGCGGGACTCCGGAGTCAGTGTCACACATGGAGTTGTGAATGCAGACGCTGAGGATCGTTGACCGTGCACAACGCTGACACATCGGATCCGATCATCTACAAGTTTTGGTCGCACGCCCGCGCGGGGAACAGAGAATCTGAGTCTTCATGATCTTTGGTTCTGGTTGCTTGCAGGGTGTTCCATAAAATACAAGGCACTGAATCGCACGGAAAGAGCTACTATAAAGACTTAGTATAAACTAATAGAAAACTTAGAAAATACTTAGAAAACCAACAAGATCAAAAAAAAAGAGAGCTGACTAATAAATAACTAAAGCAGAAGAGCGACTGTTTTCAACCACAACTGTCATCATGGCGCTCCAACATTTTGATCTGGAACTGGGAGAAAAGAAAACCCTTTGTTGAACGATATTGGCGATGAGAATGAGAAGAGGCTGAAACTTGTATTGCGGAGTCGCTCGCGAAGGAGATCTTGGACGAGCCGGATGAGCCTCAGACAAAGCGTGCAATGCTCAGGAACCTGCAGGAACCGCGCGATTTGCCGAGGTTTCCGATAAAGACCTGGGAAAAATCCGCAGGAACAGAATGCCCGATGCCCAGTCGACAATGATTATGTCCATGGCCACAACGAGAAAAAAGGCACCATGGACTACCAGAAAACAATCACACAACACAATGCATGTGCAGCATGTCATACTGGTGTGCATTGTATATCTTTGCAAATTTGGCTTGGGTGCATGCACACGGGAAACACGTTCCGGTCACTCAGAGTCATACTCGTAGATCTACTCGGTCAGTACCGCTGTTCATCCAGCCCTTGCCGCTATCAGTATCGCGGTGTGGGCTGGGTTCCGCGGTACTGCACTCGTGCAGGAACAGACGTGATTGTACTTTTTGGCTGCTCCAATCCGAGGCCCCGAGAGTCGCGCGTATATAGTCGAGGGGGATTCGAGGGAGACGAAAGAGACGCAAAAGATCTCGACGACAAGCCGAAGGTCCAAAGGTCGTCACCATGGTCACACAGCCTCCAGCATCCCTACGTGCAGTACAACTACAAGACCGATCCCAGTGCCAGTGCCAGTGCCAGTCGACTAGTCGTCATCAAGCAGCTGCACATGAACGGTAGGTCACAAAATCAGCCAATCAGCGTGCAGCTCGTGTTTTGAACTGTGCTAACAGCGCATGCTCGATAACGCCATCTTCCCAATCAATCTTCCTCCTTCTTTTCGTCTTCCTGCTTCTGGATGTAAGTAATGGCTGCTTGGTTCGTTTCGCTTTGTGGCTTCGCGTTGTTCCTCTTTTGTTTGTGTTGTCCCCTCTCAAAGCTGCTGTCAGTCTCGTGACGCACAATGAAGGTGTAGAGAACCAGCCATGCCTTATCAGACGCCTGGATAGCGAGCAGTCCGTTCCTCCAACAAACACGAAACGTAAGGTCGTTTTCAAAAAAATGTGCTCTGCTTGAGCCCGAATTGTCGTAGGAAAGTGACAGCGAAGGAAGTGTAATTCCAAACCCATCTCTAGCATGAACTCAGGACTATTATTTTTTGTCTTGTCGCCTGGATTTCTTGTGATTGAAATGCTCGGTAATGAGGTTGTGTCCTTTGCCAGATAAAGGTAGTTTCGTGTTTGCTAATTGCTTGTAACAGTTAGACCTGCTTAGCATGTCTTGCCGATTCTGTACATGAGACCAGGTAGTGAGGGATCCTCTGCAGGACAATTAGGAGACTGCTTTCTTTCATTTCTGCAAGTTTCTGCTTCAGCTTCCGGATCTGGCACAAAGTTAGTTACTTCCCGGCAAGATTCGTGCTCGACGGCCTTGAACATTCTCTGCTGGCCATATTATAAGCTCATTATAAACAGCATATTTGCCTGCACAAGTCGCTTCACGAGTATATAAATCAATGATCATTTTCACTGTTAGGAGATCCCACCGATAGGCTATGCCTTTGGGAAATTAAATAATAATAAAAAAATTAAAGGGGAAGTTAAGGCAAAAATTAAAATTTCACCAGTTGTAGTCTTCGGTGTGCTGAGTCGAATGGTCTTGGTCCGAGGAAGCTGAGACGCTCCCTTCCTACTTGAATCCCAATCGAACTCGCGCATTTCCACCGAAACTGGGTGACTGCGCCCTACTAGATGGGGATTTGTATGCAAAATGTCACTAAAAGCGCCATTTCGTTCTTATAAAAGCACGGATGACCGCGATTGGCCCATATGTTGTAGTCTTTTGGACGCTGAGTCGACTGGTTTTGGTCCGAAAAGGCTGCGATGCAGCGTTCCTCCTTTAATCCCAATCGAACATGGTTGAAGAAGCGGTCACGTGGTCCTGGGGGCCCGAATCACCTGGTCACCACGCCAGCAGGTGACAACTTTCACACCAAGGTTCAACTCGAGTTCAACTCAAGTGACAGGACTGCACCCAAAAAAGGTCAAACAGGCTAGTAAGTTGTACCCTGCAGGCACGGTGACCAGGTGACTGGTGTACGCAGGAGCACGTGACCGCTTCTTCAACCATGTTCGATTGGGAATAAAGGAGGAACGCCGCATCGCAGCCTTTTCGGACCAAAACCAGTCGACTCAGCGTCCAAAAGACTACAACATATGGGCCAATGGCGGTCATCCGTGCTTTTATAAGAACGAAATGGCGCTTTTAGTGACATTTTGCATACAAATCCCCATCTAGTAGGGCGCAGTCACCCAGTTTCGGTGGAAGTGCGCGAGTTCGATTGGGATTCAAGTAGGAAGGGAGCGTCTCAGCTTCCTCGGACCACGACCATTCGACTCAGCACCCCGAAGACTACAACTGGTGAAATTTTAATTTTTGCCTTAACTTCCCCTTTAAAAAAATAAGGCTACCCACCGCACGTACAACTCGCGCACGTGCACATGGTCGTTGTTTAGGCAAGGCCTAAGGGTCCTGAGCGGTGCTGATATTGTGGTTGAGTTGATCTTCACCCGTATCCCTACGCTTCCTTATATTTCCCAATCTCTTCCCAATGCAATCTTATCAATTTGTGCTCAGGTTTCATGAGGAAGTTCATTCATGGTGAAGGCGGCAGTATAAACATATTCGCTGCTTCCCTGCTTCGTGATTTGGCAGGAATATCGTTCTGCTACATGTGATGCAGTAAGATGTTCGGTGTCCCGGGAAGATGTGTACCTTGCGAACCGAAGTGGACGCCTACAACTCCTACTATATTGTGCAGCCGCTCTTTCACCACTCTTCATCTGGTGCAACGAGTCGTGTGTCCGAGGTCAGCGAGTGGTGGCCAGTCAGTTCGATCGTCACGCCAGGAGGCGCGGATATGCAAGGTACGTTTGAGAAGCGATTAAATTTACCAGTAGTTGTGCTGTGTTGGTGTGTAACTAGCAGCCAGAGTAGACGCCGCGTAGATCTACTCGTATCCGGAAACAGTCAACTAGTCGCTACTATTCTGATGCGGACTGGGTCAATGGCTGTGGTAAATTTGTCTTCACCAGTGTGTTTATGGCCTTATCATTTTATGAGTTCGTTAGTTTTCATGATTTGCCTTCTCTTTTGTTCACTTTTCTTCTGTTCGCGAGTGCGTGAAGACTCTTCTACCACACCGGCCCGCATCAGTCAAGTAGCACATCGCGCGTAACTAACTTTGAAGCAGCCTACATCTTTGTTTTGACAGCGGAATACGCGAGCAAAACGCTGCGATTCCGGGGCTCATTTGGGCCACGTTTTCTTTGAACACTTCACTTTGTGCGGTCGGAAAGTAGTTCCCAGGTGTGCATTTTTAGTGCATCAACACAGTCATACTCATCGACACACAGTCACACTTATGGCAGTTATGCTGTTAGCAGTGTGTGTATCAAGCTTTGTGGGGCTTTTGCTGTTTGTGGCGCGACATGTATGCGGTGTTGAGTGCATGTGAGTGAATTTTGTGCAGATTATCCGTTACTTCTTCCTGCTGCCACAAACTTACGACCATTCCGAGCACACTCCGCTATCCAGAATGCAGCTGCTGGTCGCCCGTCTTCTTCATCATGCAGCGAACTGAACGCCACCATCCTATGAAAATGTGGTAACCTTTATTTTTCGGCCATTGCAATTCTATTGTCAACAAACAGGAGTACTACTGAAAACATTTAATTTTACATGTGCATGTACACTGTAAGCTGTGTGTTCTAATGGATGGTGGTAGTTGCTTTATATAAGAGTGCACTGATTATGGTGGCTCACTCTGAGGTCGTAAAGTGTACTAGAAATCCACAATACTCAATTCTCCGAGTACAGCCTCCTGTATGCCATGTGAGGCAATGAAGTCTCTCTTTCGTTTTGTTTCTGAGACGTTTGTGCGTTGTTTGGTGTGTGTACGTGTGTGTGTGTGTGTGTGTGTGTGTGTGTGGCTACATGCAAATGTTCATGCCATGTTTGTTCTGTATATGCATTGCATTTTGCACGTGATGTGTGTGTGTATGTGGTTTCCCCCTTTTCTTCTCCCTCCTCTACAGGACTCTCATCTGTCAACTTATAATTTCGTTTTGCCCCTGAATGACTGTTGTGGCATAGGACATTTGTGACGAGCCGTCCTTGCCAGTCCATAGTTTTTTTTAACAGCCTTTGGGCACTGGAAGTCCTCAAAACGGGTTGACATAAAACGACAGGTGTTCTGTTCAGCCCACGGGATTGGGTGTGGATGGGGTATGGGCATTGCTGGTGATGGCAGGCTGGGTCGACTCCTTGACTTGGCTGATCAAGGATATCATGCTCCACAAGGAGGCATGATATTCATCGAAACTCCCGTGATTTCTTCTCGGGTCAAGCTTCAATTTTAACATGCTTGACGTACCTGTACTTTGCAGCTGTACATGTTTGTATTCCAACCCGGATCAAGCACTCTAGTAAGGCCAACAGTGGTTTCTAAGAAACAGACTGATTGGGACTGTCCTTGGGGAAAAGATCAAATATGTGGCATCAATGAAAGATGACCATGAGTTCTCTACCGTAAGTACTTCCTATGTACTTGTACATCGGTGATGAATCATGTGACTATTGTGCAAATCACTAGAATACTTATAGATGTAACTGCCCTGATGCCAGAACTGGATTGCATGGGGCATCTGAGCACTTGCTGGGTAGCACTCTCATACCTGGTATTCTTGACTGTTTTCATCTCTTCAGGTCCAGACCCGGCGTCAAATCCCCGGAGGCTGGATGCTTGCCATTGAACCACAACATCGGCTAGAGGACCAGGTATGTGTTATTCCGAGCACCTCGTTTGTCCGGTCTGTAGCAAAAGCAGCATCCAAATAGAAATGCCCTCTATTGGAACCATGGACCATGTCTGCTGTGATTGAGATTCTCTGAGTACGAGTCCCTCCGCCCTCCCCCTTGCTGAGGTCTGACGA
This sequence comes from Sycon ciliatum, assembly GCF_964019385.1. Classification (NCBI taxonomy): domain Eukaryota; kingdom Metazoa; phylum Porifera; class Calcarea; order Leucosolenida; family Sycettidae; genus Sycon; species Sycon ciliatum. The sequence continues at coordinate 12,767,172 of NC_088646.1, forward strand.
CACTGTATTCCTGATAATGCAAATTTTCATTTATACATTCACAATTGTATACAATCAGAGCCTGACCGGAATTTATGCCTTTTGTTTGTGTCGCTGCAGGACGATCAATGCCACATCGACACGGACGGGTGACAAAAACCCTAAGTATTTCTGTGATGTATTGTTTTACCAGACTGTCAGCCATGACAGTATGGTGCTAATGCCTGGGTCAACCACCTCTCCCCAGCCATTTTCCATGAAAACACTGAAGATTCACTCCTAATGATGGTCATAGATCACAACATTTCCAAACGCAGAATTTCTTTGAATAGCAGCGTGAGTTTAGTTGTGGCCAGAAGCATTTTCCTATAGATGTGAAGCCGCAAGAAGCACCCAGATTTTTGAACTCAAAGACATTACCTTTGCTCTTCTACTTTGTTGCCTGGTGAATGCACTGAGCTGAGTATGAAACTCAGAGTTGCAACTGTTGTGGTCAGTGTCCAACTAGCCTTGTTCCACTGGTGTACTGTAGCTTTCTACTTTGAAATTTTTTACAAGGAGTGGATGAGGTTTGGACTGCAGGAAATGTCTACCGATACATATCTACAAATTTCTGCCCAAAGTGCTGGTCAGTTTGCTCGAAATCTTCTCCTGTGCGGCAGCACTCAATTTCAAATTGGCTGGGGAGGGGAGTTGCCTAGTGTGTTCCGTTTCTGCAAACACTTCCATTTTCTGAACGTTTTCCACTTCGGAGAAAACTATCACTAGCTCTGGAGCAGTTACATGTGAAAAAAACTTATCAATGAAGAATCATTTCAGTTGTGCTTTCATGACGCTTGCAGAGAATTTGCATGAAAAGGACAATTCTATACCTTCTGAAACAAAATTCAGTTCCGTTTCTTTTCCTGTTGGAAGTGTTTGCGGAAAGGGGATGAGGGTTGAATACTTTGCATTCATTCTATTCATTATTGCTTGTATTATTTGCATTATTTGGGCTGCTGTCTAAAATGATTTGTTTGCTCTTATGCCTCCCTGTAGTCCGTCAAGCCCAGAGTCAAGATGGACGACGAGCGCTACGGACATCACCGTCGTCACAAACAGTCTAAGTATCTCTTTGCTGTGCATGTTGCATGCATCAATAGACCAGTGCAAAAGGTCCTCTCCGTTTCATTTTCTCCCACAAAAAAAAAACAAGTTTGCTCAACCTGAACTTCATTACCTACCAAGTCATTAGATCTTCAGCCATAACCTTTTGCACTGGTCTGTTATGAGTGTATTTGCATTCTGCATGATTTTCTATCCCAACCCTATCCCCAATAGGACCCTCTGCATTCAGGGAGTTGGATTGAACAGCAATGCATGCTTGACTGTTTTCACCCACCCTGGGTGGTAGCATGTTGCATGTAACCCTGCCTGCTTCCCCCATGGTCTTTATTGCTCAGCGACGTTGTCTGTATGCTTTGACAATCCCCGTGGGTGGGTAGTTAGGGTACTGATATTGTAGTACAGGTTCATCGGTTTTCTATCTCCTGTGTGTTTCTTCTCGCCAGCCCAGGTCAAGCGTCGTGGACGGAGGACTTGATGGTGTTGCCGGTGCCGTGCAAGGTAAACCATATGCCATGCTCTGTAAAGATCTGCTGTTGCATAGCTGTAAATACAGTGGGTCTAAGCCCCTTGAGCCTCGGTTTCAAGTGCAATGTGTTTACCGGCATGCTAACGTTATACCTTTGGGTAGCGCCCCGGATTCTGAGAATTATAGCTCTCCATAGTTAGCTTGACAATCCCACATGATGTCCTGCCTTCGGGTGACATTCCAGAGTCTGAGACTTTCTGTGGGTCTCACAGAAGAACCTTGACTACTGGTCAGAGTGCTCGATGCACAACTGCGTGCTTCCGTTTCAATTGTAGCTCTCTGCCTTCGGGTGACATTCCAGAGTCTGAGACTTTCTGTGGGTCTCACAGAAGAACCTTGACTACTGGTCAGAGTGCTCGATGCACAACTGCGTGCTTCCGTTTCAATTGTAGCTCTCTGTAGTTAGCTTGACAGTTAAGTGTTTTCTGTTGGACATAAATTTACAATGTTTGGGTGGGAAATTGAACCATCCCCAGATGTATTTCTTGTTCCTACCTTGCGCCTCGCATTTGTTCTGTTCTCTTCATTCGCCTACATGTATCCTCATAGGGAGCTATCAGCATTTCAGCCTCCAAGAAATGTCGATGCTGCTGACCATACCCTTTGGTATGGTTTTGCACATCAGATGCCAAGTCAAGGAGCGACCCAAGCCTGCCATCGCCAGCAATCCCCGTCCTGGGAATTATTATTTTGGTCGGGGGATGTGGGCTTGAACAGAACACCTGTCACCCTGGGAGGGGATGGGTTCTACATGTTTCTGTATATTGCTGGCTATTACGATTGTTGGACTGGCAGAGTAGGTACGTCTGAATGTTGCTGCCTTTGCTTCAGGGATGAACTCTTTCAGGATCACCAATGGCTCTGCAGCAAGAATGGTTGTGTGCAAGCTGGCACCTGGGTGATCCTGAAGGACTTCATTCCATTTGGCTTTGGCTGTGTGTGTTGCAGTGGTTTCCCTATTGGGAACGAATGGCTGATGAATAATGACATCAATGGTAATGCATGCTGGGGAAGGGTGCATGCATAATTAGGCCAGCTGATTCATGCATGAGGGTCGAGCAGCCAAAGGCTAGTGCATAACGCTTGAATGCTGTGCTAATGCATAATTGGGGTGCATGAAAGTGACGTCATTCACATGCACGAAAGCCGAACCCCCCAAAAAGGAGATAATACCCCAAGTTCATGCCCAAATTTTCCAGCATTCCGACTCTTCATCAAATGCTGGTCAGTCGACGTGCAACACCTAATCCGGACTGAATCCAATGAATAGCCCTGCATGCAGTCCAGATCCCCAAACCTGTGTAAGAAGATGGTTCAATCACTTACATGTACATGACTTGTGTACTTACAGCAGGTCTAGCCTCGTTATTACGACATCGGTTACAAAACAAACCTCATTAGTAATTAATTATTTAGTAGACAACCATCCAAAATCCCCTGCTGACGAAATGCATTTAGCAGTCGTACATACAAATCCGGATAAGAGATACGTGTACTTGAAAGGTAATTCGTTGTAGAAAAATTCGTTATGATGTCACCTTCAGCTGTCCCACAGGTTCCATTCGATTCCCTCATTACAAGGCAATGCAAATGGCCATGGAAGCTCCATCGATGTTTCATGTAGTCTTGTATCGGGGTCCGATGGAAAATTGTCTTATAATGAGGAAACATCATTTCTGAAGGGTCCATTATGAATGATGTAAAACAGCAGAAAGTGTGCAAGTCCGGATAGTACGTAGATAAACTCGTTAGGCCACCCGGAATTTGGATTAGTATTGAATTCTGGCAGGCTTTGTGAGTGTAGGGTAAGGGTGTGTGTGTGGGGGGGGGGGGGGTGGCAAAGGGTATCGGAAGTGAGCAAGTACGCACATGCGTGGTGAGAGAGAGCCAGAAAGAGGGAGGAAGGGAGCCAGAGAAATAGATAACCATAGACAGAGAGAGAGAGAAATAGAGAATTGGAGAGGAAAGGAAAGAGGTAAACAAGCGGGTGGAGAGTACAAGAATGCGATTAGAAGTCAAGGTGCGACACTCTGTCTTTCATACAGAGCTTCGTGGTCTCCGAACGCCGTGTGTCAGTGGATCGGGCGGTCATGTAGAGGCGTACAGTCATATCTGTGCCATAGTTGCGTGAGATTGTGGAATACGAGCCACGAGCAAAACCATGTTTATTTTATTTATTTATATATTTCTGCACCTCGTGGCATGTCAAGACAGCCAATTGAATTGAGGAGAGGGTGAGACCAACCATATGTTCTGTGAGCTGACTTCAGACTTCAGTCACGATGCGAATCTTAGAACTGCTGCCTGTACACTTGAACAAGTAGCAGTTGAAGTTTCTCACCTCAGGAGAGTGGAGTAGGCAGTTGTTACCTTAGGACACAAGCCATAGTTACTAAGTAAGGCCATAACGACAGTTGCAGCAGCTTAGCACCTTATAACTTAAAGCACCCAGAACATCACTTTGATCTCACTGTTATGGATCATTAGCGGCTAACATTAGTATTAGCACAGTTAACCTCGCTTAGCTGTCAGGATTACAGTCAAGGCTCTTACAGTGTACAGATAGACGGGAGTTTCCTTGCTAACTAGACTACCGGCCGCTGTGCGTATGACGAAGAGAAATAGACAAGTGTGCAGCTTGAGTCCATTGCCAATACTGGCAATGGATCATCTGACAGCTGTCAGGTGTTGTTCAGGATTTCTCGTGAAAGGTAGCTCCGCAAAGCCTGATCAGACGGACTCTCAAACATCCAGACTCAAACTGGAGGAGGAGGATTTCATTGGAGCGTTTCAGTGTGGGCTGGTTCATGTTCATGGCTTTGTAATGACTACACCGTTGTACGCAGTCGATACGTGAGTGCATGTATATGTGGCGCCGTCCACCAGTTCGGTGTGGAAACCTGTGTTGTTACTTCTTCGGATTGCTATGAGCTGCGTTTGACCAGTGGATTCGCTAGGAGAATGAACTCACCGAGGTTACTACGCACCAGCAAGAAGGCTAAACAGGCCAAGTCGGGCATTGGGGGAGCGAAAGCCGAAGACATCGTCCTGATTCAGTCACCAGCAATCAATCAAGGTCTGTATTGTGGGATGTACCCTACTATACTAGTGATGGGATAGTCTGAGTCCGTGCATGTACTGTGCCGTAATCTCAGCAGCACGACACAATGACATGGCTAGCTAGCTTACCAATGGCATAAACGATTATCGCTTGGAACTTGGAAGTGCTTGTGCCATTGTAACGCCCTTTTCACAGCACCAGAGTACCACCATGCTTCTGTCCGTCCGTGATCCAGTTTGAAAGCAACAACGTGATCGAGCAATGAAGGTGCCCCCTCTACACTCTACGGTGCACCGCACGGTCTTTATCATGTCAGAATGGGTGTGCTGGAACAGAGATAATGAGCAGTGGTCCCATGGTCACAACATGCATGCAGCCCTGGGCAACAGAGTGGCTAGCTAGTGCTCGTTCATTTCGATACAGGGTCTTGTGTGCAATGTTTGATATGCTATCAACAAACTAAAGGGTTGGTATTATTGCCACCGAGCAGGGAGAAAAGGGACTGTGTGGACTGCAGTCTGTCGACATGTCTGTTATTTTCAGAGCATGACAATTGTGCAGTGTATCGGAAGCAAGGTCATGAGTTTGTTGCGTATAAAAATACACAACAACCTAATTAACACTACTATCAACTAGTCAGCATCTCTGAGGATATCATTTTGGGAACATTCCGCATTCCGGCATAACACATGACTGTACAATAATGTCATGTACATGAACTGTGTTTCGGTCACGCTGTCTTGTACTGTAGTGTAGTTGTAGGTATTGTTGAAGGTTGTCATGGGAATTGCAGATACATGTAGCCTTGTAGGTACGACCAGACCATAGTCCTCACTAGCATAATGTGATCACGGTCGGTAACATGTTTCCCTCTCACTCTCTTCCACACGGGTACATGCAAGCAAAGAATGTTCATATCATGGTGTTTTCGCGGTTTATGGCGGTTTAATTCTAAAGTATTTGAGGATGCCTCATCCTGATCACAGGCTTCACAGCTGGTTGTTCTACGGGGTGTATTGTGTGCGTGTGTGGAGGTGGACGTGGAGGGGGAAAGGGGGGGGGGGTCAACATGTAGCGTTGGCTGTATTGTCCCACATGATCTGTTCTCCATGATTTTGGCCCTTTTGGCTCTCAGGTTCTTCACATCTTGTGCTGAAAGTTCTTCTAGCACCGCACCATTCATTGCCCTGACCTCCTGCATCCTAATACCTTATTCTCCTCTATGTTCATCACCACCAGTGATTCATTATGGTTTATGTGAGCCTGCTGATATTTTCGGTCTTTGACCACTTTGTGGTGGGTCAGATCTACTCATCTCCCAATGCGGCGGCGTTAGAACCTGCGTATGCACCTTGAACCCCGGCTGAGGGTGGTGGCTTTCCTGCGGATGCGGAAAACCCAGTCTGTGAATCTCGCATGACGCGTGATCTGCATTCTAGCTATTTTATCACCACCAATCACCAAGTCTAAAATTTGTGTTACCCCATCAAACGTGTACTTCTGCTAATTTCTGCACTTCGTTCCCATTATCATAGATTATGATCCTATGCACGATGTCACTGTCGTCAGTTGTTGCCTGATGATAGGCTCAAGACCATGAAGCTCTGAGCTATGGCCAGGTCAACCCGGTTACCGCCGTTGTCAAACTGCATTCATTCACGATTATTATGGACATGTAGTTGCGTTTGTGTTTACATAATTATGGCTCCTATTTGTGTGTGTTTGTATTCCGTTTAGATGCCGCTATGCCAGATGAAGCCACAGTGGAGCTGTTCTTTGAGAGACTTCTGGTCAGTCATAGTCTTCTGCATGTTCCTATTCATATTATGCTGTGGTTAACACTGTAAGCAAAAATAGCCATGTATCGCAATATTTACTGTTATCAACACTGTTTAAAATTAATAGTGTTTGTACACAAATGGTTTGCTCCCCACACCGGAGCTCGCGCTATTCCGCCGACTTTACTTGACATTTCTTACAAATCATCGCCGAAGTCGCAACCACTACTTCGTAGTGTTTATACACGTGAAAGGAATGAATATGGGTATGATGCAGAGGACACTGGATCATTTTCTTTGCGTGAATCTCACTCATCGTTGCATACACTATGCAGTGAGTATCGTTCCAGCTTTCAGCACTACATTCCAACATGTATGCCTAGTTGGAGTTGTACAGGTTGTACATGACTGAAAAAAAGGACAAAACAAAAATGTCGGTTTGTTCACCGACATGCCGATGATGGATACAACATATTATTATTCAGTTGAATACTGTAATGCGTATGTCTGTGCAAATGTAGTATGGCTCGATGTATTTCTTTGCACGCAGGAGAGAATCAACGTCACTCCAGAGAAGGCAGCAGAGCTCAAGAATCAGCCAGTGGAGAGAAAATGGCGCATGATACGCAGCAGAGTGAGTGCGACAAAATGGCAGTGCATTTTCGTGAACCTACATGTATCTTGTTATTATCATTGGAGATGGGAGAGGAAAGGTACATGTACATGTAGGTGCTGTTTGCACGAGTACAAAGAAGAAATACCGGTACTAAACATGACCACGTGATGGCCCATGATAATTATGGTGGCAAGATCATCTGGCTATGGAGCGCTGTGCGAGCAGTGCAAGTCATCTACTACATGTGCTTCAGTGAAGGCATGTGCATGTACAGCGTTCGTGGATTTCAGGAGACACGCAATAGGAGTATCATAATGATCTTTAAAGAGTAATAAGTATACAATGTACATACATGTACGCAGGTCATGTTTTTGCCGGAAGTATCCCTGTGAGCCAAGATATTGAACGTGGTTTTTGTAGTGTATAGATACTATAGTACATAGTGTCGTCAGGCCAAACACAACAGTGTTTAATAGTGTGGGCAGATTCTCCTCTAGCCCAGGCAACTGCACACTGAATGGTTGTAAAACCGTAGTGCCAGCTGCATGCCAGCTACAGCATGGGGGCGATCACCAGTATAATGCCAGTAATGGGCCTGTTACCCTGTGTCAGCTTCGTTGCCGTCGTAGGAGTTGCAGGTCGGAGAGCCTGGGATACTCAGTTGTAGATTCCAGTCTGAGACCAAACATGAGGAATGAAGAACAATACGACGCTGGTATACCCCCGTTTACAATAGCATGGAGGGGGGGGGGAGAGATCGGGAAACAGTAATCATCACATGACTCATCAAGCACGTATGGTCCACAGACAGCACCGTACTGTCCGTAGCCTGCCTAGCACCACTGGCAGATTCAAACAGTAACTACATTCACGGTACATGCTTTACAAGTCACATTTCGCCAAGTTGATGAGCCATAGCAAAACTCCTTAGAACCATCGGTTGTGCTGGGTGTGATAAACGCCTTATGGCTGCCGGAAAACTCAAAAGCTATAATTCTAACGTCCTTTCTGCTCGACTACTAAGTACTATCCCTGCTGCGAAGAGACTCAGTGTTACATCAGGGTCTGCGTTGTGAGCATGTAAGCCACAACGAAGTGGGACCCAGACATGTTCCCGGTAGCAATTACCATGCCCGTGGAGAGCAATGCTTTAAGTTGTTCGTGGTCAGCTCTCTCTCTCTTCCTTCTTGTAGTGGTCGCACAGATATCGGCGGATATCGACGATCAGAAGGGAAATTGCATTCCTTTCCAGTTCCTGTCCCATCAGTAGACCTTGACTTGTCCATAGTAGGCCAGTACTACTACTAGTACTACAAGTGCACGCATGCGCAATGATCTATTTGTGGTCATCCCCGTGTTGTGGTGATATCCCCGTGTTGTGGTGATATTCCCGTGTTGTGGTGATATCCCCGTGTTGTGGTGATATCCCCGTGTTGTGGTGATACCTTTCAACATATGCACAGGATACGTCATGATTGTAGTCTTGTGCTAGGCATGTGTACTGACAAGACACGCCACGAGTGAAATGTGACCATTTCTGAGCCATTGCTCTGCATCAAGACCTCATCTCCCGCGTGTATGAGAAAGAGGAATGCAGGCGAGAAAGACATTGGAGAAGAAAAAAAGGAGAGTTACAAAAGCAAGGACCATATCTGGTAAAGGTGTCGCATTAGTATGCATGCTACAAGAGAAAGAGAGCGAGAGAAGAGAGGAGAAGAGAAGAGAGGAGGGAGGGAGAGAGAGAGAGAGAGAGAGAGAGAGAGAGAGAGAGAGAGAGAGAGAGAGAGAGAGAGAGAGAGAGAGAGAGAGAGAGAGAGAGAGAGAGTGAGTGAGTGAGTGAGAGATGGTGTGAGTGAGTGAGAAAGGGTGTGATAGAGAGATAGAGAGATAGAGAGAAAGAGAAGAGGGTCGTATCTCTCTGTTTTATAATTGTCACGAGTTACATTAGAAAGTATAGCATTGTAGTTTCATACCCGACCTACATTGTATCTGGTCTCTGCATCGTGTGATATTAAGCGATGTGCGCTCATGGTCGAGGCACCTACACATCGAGTTGCCGTGGTAATGCGTCTGCATGTAGTTAGGGGTGGATATCTGGAATGGCTACAAAGGATTCTCCTCGCGTGACGATCAATTAATATTCTAAAACCGTGCGAGACTTGGTGTCGAAGGTAATTCGGGCAATGCCACCGCTACTCAGACTCTCCTTTATTGTACAGGTGTCAGTGTAGTGCATGTCCGTGTATTGTATAGTTGTTATGTACAATCATGTTACAGCATATGCTCCAGTCGTTGGCTGCCCCAGTATAGACTAATGATCCGTACCTGCCAAGGTTAGGCCTGCGGGTGGTGAATAGTTAAGATGGCAAAGCAAACATGCCATGGTACAGCGAGAAGGCAAGAACATGCGCCGAGCAAGGGTAGGGAATAAGCCCTTTTGAGGTCTGCCATTTGGGAATGATGTTCGAAACCGCTCATCTGATAACCCGTCGATGAAATAGCCAGGTATGGACATTCTGGCCCAAAGACATGGTATCCATTGCTGCTGCGGATAAGTACATGTAGTGCCAAATCTGCATCATAGTAGGCGGAGTGTGGTTGGTTCTCTGGTACCAGAACACTGTAGTCACGTATGTGAACATTCAGTCATGATGTGAAGGGAATGATACAATAATTTTACTGTAATAAGTACTGGTGATGATCCCGCTGTCACTGTTATGTTGTTAAGCACTTTGTGTTCAGGAACATAACATTACATTATACAGTCGGAAAATTGATCCTATCTGACCGATTATTTCAGCTGCAGACAACCTAGATTATAGGCGCAGAGAGCTACATGTACAACACTGCTTATAATGCGTGCGGGAGTGTGTGTGGTGTGTGTGTGTGTGTGTGTGTGTGTGTGTGTGTGTGTGTGTGTGTGTGTGTGTGTGTGTGTATGTGTGTGTGGTGTGTGTGTCACAAGTTTGTGTACGTCGCTGCTAGAGTAGAGGGAAGATACTCCTGTAGGATGGTAGAACCTGCACTCATCACACACAACGACAAGCTGCCATTGTGACAAACACGCACACACACACACGCACACACACGCACACACACACGCACACACACACGCGCACATACACGCGCACATACATACATATACACGCATCATAATCATCTGACAAACAGGTCTTTGCATGCTTAGATGGGGTTCGTCAGAAGCTGCTCAGTCAATGCAGATCTAGCAGGTGTGGGCCTCAGACGGACTAGTCTTCGTCTTGCTTAGTAGTAATAATTGGCAGGTGGCATCTGGCTGCGCGGCCACGTGTCATGTACTATATCAGTTTGATATTAACATCTGCAACCTGCGAAAGTTGATCCAGACGTAAATTCACGTCTCCTCCATGCGGCATGCTGGACGTACAAACGTGGCCTGACGCGGCTCTACATCAGTCAGATGAATATTGCATGTCTGACGACGGAAAACACCATCACACAAGAACTGCAGCATGTGTATCGATAGATTGGTTCGCATTAGTCTGACACACATACAGCGATACGAGGAAGTGCGCATCGTGTTTTGGTCACGGCGAACAAATACGACATGCCAATGTTTTATTAAACAACAGGCAGCAAAATATGTACTGATTCGTGCACTGCATTAGATCGTGTTGAAATAATGACTGAGCTCGTCGGTTCTGGACGATATCACCGTAGGTATTGCTGTTCAACGTGCAGTGGTAGAGGGGGGGGGGGACAGGGGGAGGAGGAGGGGGGGGACAGGGGGAGGAGGAGGAGGGGGGGGACAGGGGGAGGAGGAGGAGGGGGGGGGACAGGGGGAGGAGGAGGAGGGGGGGGGACAGGGGGAGGAGGAGGAGGGGGGGGACAGGGGGAGGAGGAGGAGGGGGGGGACAGGGGGAGGAGGAGGAGGGGGGGGGACAGGAGGAGGAGGAGGAGGGGGGGGGACAGGGGGAGGAGGAGGAGGGGGGGGGGACAGGGGGAGGAGGAGGAGGGGGGGGACAGGGGGAGGAGGAGGAGGGGGGGGGGGGACAGGGGGTTGTTGGAACTTCACTTACAGTAGTACCACTACCTGTGCTGCAGAACATAATAATGGACTGAGCGGCGGCAGTGGTAAACGAGAGGAATGGCTTCATTCCACTGTCTCCCCCAGGCCCTAGTCGTGGTAAGCAGTCTGTATTCATACATGCAGACCAAACACGTCCTCTTCCTCACCACAACCATAGTGCACACTACTACGGCATTCAATGATCTACAATAATTATCGTTGATGCAGGTGCTGCTGTGATGTCACTAGCCTGGATGGCCGAGATGATGACTGATGCCTGGGATGGCTAAAGGGAGAGTTGGCGTGAGCGCGGCCCCGACCGCCAGCCGGATTCATGGCTGAAGAGTTTGACCGCCATGTTTTCATTAGCGCCAGTGCGAGCAGAGAAGCTGATGCTAGTGCCAGTAGTGCAGTAGTGCAGCGGTGGCGTGTGCAGGACAGCTCGCCGTGGATGGGCTACATGCAGGTCGCTGTCAGCGCTACGTGACGACAAGGAAATGGCCAAGCAACCGCCTTCCTATAGGTCTGATTGCCGGGCCAGGGCCCACCAGCATGGCCAAGCTCGGTTTGAGCCGAACGACAAGGATGCACACCCGTTTCTCTCTCACAGCCGATGATGGCGAGAACCCATTACATGTACTTGACTTCAGCTGAGAAAGAAGGAAAGACGACTCGTTGAGCTGCGAGTTGCAACATTAAAGATCAACTTCCTTCCTCAGCTTCCTTCCCCTCCACCCACCAAGCTAATGGGTTTCAGCAGATGAAAAGAAGTATCTGCCCCATTTTACCTGAAGCGGCTGGGAAAAATTATGCTGTAGACATTTATATTTTTGCATCGCCGGCAGAAGAAGGAGAGAAAGACGACGGTAGATGGTGCTTTCAGCCGCATTTCAAACTGGCTGAGTGAGATTTGAGACCCTGAGAGAGAGAGAGAGAGATGAAGCGACACAAAATTGCCAATGGAAAAATGGCTGCGCAGAGTGCGCTGTCGTTGCTGCTGCCACTGCTGATGGTGATGCTGTGCGGAGTTGTCCAAGTCGAAGCTCAAAGAAAACCTCCTGTAATGGGTAAGATCCTGTAGAGAGAGTACACCATCGTAGAAGTGACATTGTATCCATCCATGACATTCCCTACTGTTGACAAGCGATAGTCTGCATGACCTAGCTTTTCTTAGTTAGAGGACCTTTTGCCGTATTATTACACCTGTGCACGGCCTGCTGTGTTCCGCTTTGCAGTCGATAGGAAGTGATATAGAGACACAGGAATCACACACATTGCACTGCATCGCTGATAGCTGTGTCCAAGATTGACTGCATGTAGATCCCTACAAATGCTTTACGGATATCCTGGAATATCACATTCTTTCCAGCAGGAGATCACTCAACAGGCCTAGAGCATATGGGAAGTCCAGACTCACAGCGAACACAAAATACTATAGCTTTAGCCTTGACATGCAATAATAATTATTATCATCATGTATTGTGTGCTGATGATTTGTTACATGCAGCTCAAGGTCCTTCTGAAGCCCCAACACCACAGCCTTTCCCGGATGGAGTGATGGGTGGTGGCATGCCCAGTGTAGGCAACCATAGACAGGATCAACAGAAGGCCTTTCCGATGCCAAAGATGCCAAACGTCACATACTACTTTGTGTTTGCACAGCTCTGGCCAAACGGGTATTGTATGGCGGCGATTAAAGATAACTGCCACCAGCTGCCGCTTCACTTCCCTGAGAACATGTGGACAGTTCGTGGATTGTGGGTGGCAATGTCCAAGTCGAGTAAACACATTCGCTATTGCAAGAGTAGCGCTGAGGCGATGAAAACACCTCCAACAGCAAGCCTACCACAACCGCAGCAGAAAAATCCTCTACTCATGCAACACCATCTGAGTGATCAGCCACACATATCCAGCCAAATGGCAATAGACCTGGATAGGATATGGCCACCACTGGAGGCTGGACCGGTGCCAGCTAATCGCTGGGTGCAGGAATACAAGACGTATGGTGTCTGCACAGGTTTGGGCGAAGACGGCTACTTTGGCATGATCCTGAACCTTCATCAGCAGTTCAGTATGTATAACATCCTAGCCAGTGCCAGTGTAGTGCCAGATGACATCTACACGTACAGAGCATCCACTCTGAAGAATGCGATCCGCAAAGTGCACGGATTTGAGTGCGAACTGCTCTGCAGAAGAAGGCGTCTGTCGGCCAATGGACGCTTTGCCTACGTTAACATCCTGCAGGAAATACATTTCTGCTTCAACGTGAACCTGGAGCCCATAGATTGTCCATCCAGAAATAGCACCATCAATCAAATCAACATCCTTCATGATCGGCCGTTTATATGCGCATTTGATGTTCTATATCCCAAATTCCCAAGTGGCGTCCATGATATGAAAGATAAAACTGTAGGTCAGCCGCAGCAGGTGATGAACCCGCCCGGTCCAGGCCCATCGCCGCAGGTGCACTACCCAGTCCAGACCATAGCATATCCGGTTGCTGGCGCTGCTGGCTTGCCACCAGTACTGGATCACCAACCGGTGCAAGGTGCCGCACCACAGCAAGTCGACTCGTACATCTATGTAGTGAATCCCGGAGCTGCAGCACCACCATCCACGGGTGCAGGTGCCAGCGTGGTGCAAGTAAGCCCTGACTACGGACAGCAGCAACACCAGCAGCCTCCGAGTAGAGTTTCCAGTGGTGGAATATTTGACGCGTCACCTGGTTATGGTCCCCATGGTGGTGGTGGCGGCGGTGGCGGTGGTGGCGGCGGAGGCGGTGGTGGCTATGGTCAAACGGTCGATGCTCATCCACGGAACTATGCTGGTCATGCTCCTGGGGCCATTGATCCAGGTTTGCCAAACCCAGGTGGATATGGCTCTCGAGGCGGTGGTACCACAGGTGGTGGTCCTTATGGTAATCAGGGCAATGGATATGGAACAGGTGGTGGTGGTGGTGGTGGTGGTGGTGGTGGTGGTGGAGGCGGTGGTGGTGGTCACCAGGGTAGTCAACGAGGATCACCATTCGGATCGCCAGCTGGATCGCCAGCCAGCGCATACGGTAGACACGTGCGCGTTGACCCGGGCGCACAATTTGGTACCTTTCGCATCAGTCCGCAAGCACCTCCTGGTACACTGCAACACGCACAGGCCTTAGTAGCTGCACACCTCCTAGCAGCTGCAGCTCCAGGCTCGCGCCTTGGTCATGGGCCCCGGCCAGCTGGACCCGGCCACTCTGAACGCACACATGCACCCGACCAGGTTATCGACGTTGATGCGCACTATGGGGGAGAAGCCGCTAATCCTGCCGCAAAGGATCCTAAGACAGCGAGCACTCCAGGACACCACGTCGGTGTGCCAAGTAGGCAGCCAAGACAAGATCCCAGAAATGGCCGCCGGCCTGCTGTACCAGGAGATAACATGGCAGCAGAAGCAGCAGCACAAGAAGCCAACAAGGCTCCCATGTTCTACGATGGTACACCAGTTCTGTATAAACCTTATGCTTCCCTCGAGGGGAGAATTCCGGTTGCAGAATACAAGGCGAAAGCAGTAGGTGCTCAGGTTGTTGCAAGTCAAGTTGACCACACGCGCCCAATGCTGGATGCATCCATCATCAATGGTGTCAAACGTCGCCTTGGCAACAAGGCACGCCGCTGGTTTGACCCCGTTCTACCCAGCCAGAATCCAGCTGAAGTGGCAGCAATGATTGAGAAGCGTAAACCATCAGCTGAAAACCATTTTGCTGGATGATAAGGACAACAGTCAAGTTATACATTCATCAATGTATCGTGTGTTACCTGTGCGGACAAAGCAACCAGTATATCTACACATAGCCTGAAGAATCTTTCAGATGAGTTTCGCCACCAGTCGACTTGATCCAATGTACGACCGTAGGATATGTATTGACTTGTTCACTATGTTGAATAATACGTGTTTATCTTCTGTACACCCCACACCCCAAACTGGATAGCATTATTGAACATCATCCGGGTCTAGTAATTGCGGAGGACTATCATTAAATGATCTTGACTATGTTGCCGGCACAGCATAATGTCACTATAAAAACTATGATTTCTATCAATATTGATTCAAGCACAGAGAAAGGAATTCCATAATATACTTATAATGTTTGTCACCAAACGCTGGCAGTCGATTTTATGAAATCCCAGGGTATCTGGTATAGTAACTTTTTAGTATGCACTATGCTACAGCCTTGAAAGTAACTGCTCCATGCAGGAATACCCTACCGTGCACACCTATGATAATCTGCACGCGGAGCCTAGTCTACACAGCAGTATGATTTTGTTAGAGTGGTGTGGCCTGGTCTACACAGCAGTATGATTGTGTTAGAGTGGTGAGTGGTGTGGCCTGCAAGCAATGACGCTCACTTGACTGGTTGACCTATCCTCTCCTCCCGCTCTTTTCCCTCTCTGCCATTGCAGTTAGCATTCCTAGTTTAGTGGGAGTCGTGATGGCCGTCGCCGGGCTATATGGGTCCCTCCACAGACCAGGAAGATCGGGATCTGTGTCCGATCACCCCGGCTTTTCCTCTGCGGCTCCGCGGGAAGGCCGGTGTGTAAGTATGCAGGGCTAGAACAAGCAGATCAAAGGAGATGCAAAAACAGAAAGATTTTCAAACTTGGCCTCAGTCATTTGCATCCCAGTCGCCACCACCATGTACCACGGCACCAGCATTCCAGTTCCCACTTCCATAATTGTTAGATATCAAAAGTGAAATCTTCACTTTTGTCTTGGCCTCTCTTCTTCTCTGCACTGTGGTGTGGAGAGGTAATACTAAAAAGGAAAAGAAAACCTGTCTAACAAGGTAATGGATAAACGTGGAGTGGAATGCGAGAAGGAGGTTGGAGTGGACAAAGAAACCTGAAAAGTGAATGCATAATGGTTGTGTAATCGGTCTGCATGCCGCAGTCAGTTCATGCACTTCTACTTGGAGTAGGTAGAATATCCACAATACAATGGTGTAAGTGAGTTACCGTCTAGCTAAATCGTGCACCTATGCGTAATGTAAGCACTGGTATCGGCTTTAATATACACGGTAATGTTGTTCGGTGTTAGGTCCTGACCTGCGTACGGGTGCACCTGCATTTGCTCGGCAGCATCACCAGACTGCACACCTACTGCAGACTACAGTCCAATTAGCATGGCTCCAATGGTGATGGGCCGTGTCCTCCAGGGAATCCTCTCTCCATACAGATACATTTGTATACTGTATAGTAACGCTCAAAGGCCGTGTACAGGTCCTCGATTAGGAACCGTCAAGTGTGGTTATCTCCTCAAATCAAAGAGATGACTAAGAATTTGCCTCGGTACCTTCGGTCTGCGGGCAGTTATTTAGTGCTTCAAGTACTTTTACCCTCAGGTTCTTTATCCAGGTCAGTCTGCAGGTTTTCAAGATAATTGTGTATAAACCGAGCTAATTGTTCGACAAACATGCACAATTCCGGCGTTGAATACTATTTTATTTCTTCGAAGAACATGTCCTATCCAATAGACATCGGAAGTGAGTGGAGTTACGGGGAGCTGCGGGATGTGGAACGCACTTGTGCTCATTTTGACGGGCCTAAACTAAAGTGCCGTATACATACATGTACATACCAGGTACTACAATGTACAGTGTAGATGATTTTAGTGTTTGTATTGATGCAACTGCATGCTACAAGTACATGACGTATAATCATTATGAAAGAAAATGTTCACAGCTGAGATGACGTCCGGGAATATAACGTTAGCTACTGTGAGCTGCTGTTGATCGTATTACCGTAATTGTGACTCTATCTGGGCTATCTGGGCTATCTGGGCTATAGCATTGGATTAAATCATAGTTATTACACGCTCAGGTCAGGATGATGCATAGAAACTACATTAGAAAGTGGAGAATGAAGTGCGGACCTTTGTGCTAGACATCTTCTCTAACCCTGCATGTTGCTAGTTGAACACAATACAGTCACCCGGTATGGTGAGACTGAAACGCCACGCATCATCGGTATGCGGAGAGGTGGCATTGTGAGAGATATCGGGGGAAACAGCATGACATTTCGACAGTGACTGATCTAGGAGAGAAGTAGAGAAGAACAAGTACGTCTGACTGAGTCCGGCTACAAGTTTGAGTTTTGTTAGGGGCCGCCAACCCCTGTGTTCCTACTACGGGTATACCCGGCACTGTAACTGCCCACTCAACATCTCATCGGAGAAGTAGAGCCTTTTGGGTTTAGGTATTTCATCAGAACATCGCTATAACCTTTTAAAGGCTAGCTGCAGATCTGGTTATCAGTTCAGTGTTTGCTAGGATAATGACTACACCAACTGCCTTTATCTCATACGCCGAAGGACTAGTACTGAGTGTTCGATCATCATTGACCAGGCGACTGGCGTCCCTGGTTCGACTGAGTGAAAGACCAGACCACGCCACCACTCCCCTTATTCATGGCTCACACATGACGGGTTTACGTGGCTCTAGTAAAAAAAGAAAAAAGAAAAAAAGTCATCCACATCATACTTCGAAACTATTTTAGGTACAATATGGGGCTAGATTAGTAGATGAGAGAGAGACCAATTCGAACTCTATACAGACGATCAAGGAACATGAATTAAAGAAAGAAGGGGTTACTAGTACTAGCATGGCATAACTCAATTTGAGCTCGCATTGTGAACACAGTGGAGGACTGAGACCAAAAAGGAACTGTAGAAACAGCATTCAGTGCTGTCGGCACACTGGTGACTAGGTGTTCTAGTATTCAGCGCGTGAAGCGTTACACCCAGAGCTTGAGGGATGTACTTCTACACGACACGGAAGCTACCCCTGGGCAAAGGTTTGGTGTGACACAACTCGTGGTGAGGTGAGGTCCGGCATGATCATAAGGATGTCGCGCACAGTAAGTCCAGCATGCAGTTGCAAACACTACCATGGTCCAGTACGGACGGCTAGAGTAGAGTGCAGTACTTCATTGTCTTTGCCGGAGACGAGGAATTCCTGATTGAGTGGCAAGTACTCCCTGATGGCAATTACAGCAGCCAAGGACATCCCCAGCGTCCTACAGAACGCAATTATCTGACAGTGGCGGCACTTCCTGGAAAGTAGCAGCACTTCACCGATGAATCGAGTCTGTTACTCATCGCAATATTTCAGCAAGTTGTTTCATACTTCTCCCCGGCCCTTGGCCAAGGCTTGGGTGTGCACGGTTTGTTAGGAAAACAGCGTCCGCGCCCCGACCGCACATGAAGCCGCATAGACAAACGTGCACGCTCACGTGATGCTCCAAATATGGACATCGACACCGGGGATGCCCGCGAACTGGTCACTTGTGTTTGTGACAACTGGTTGGTGGACGCAAGGTTGGGGTTGGTATGCTGCTAACATGCATACCGTACTGTGTGCATGACTTTTGTGGTGTTCGTGAGCAGCTTGCTGTAGCATCGACCATTGCCATTGTCTGACCCCTCAATCATCCCCGGCATCAGTATCCATCTATCTAAGCACACCCGTTATACAGGCTCACCGACTCACTACTGTGTTATGCTGCCATACAATGATACACGACTTGTATTATCATCCTCTTCCTCCGGATGATCTGACTGGGGCCACGCACATAATTATTGTTTGTCCGATGAGCAACTGTTTACATTGCAGACATTACAGCGCACAGCATGTGTGCTTATCTTCACGATGGTTGACTGTTGAGCGAACGAACTGTCCACTACTAGGCTTGCCTGTATTCCAGATCTGCTGAAGACAGTGAAGTACTCCCGAGGATGTCAGGTGGCGTGGCTAATTCTACTGTAAATTAGTAATTATTTTGTATAGCGCCAGTTCGTACATTTAAAAGTGTTATGTCTGCCGGTACACATCACTAGCGGCCTGAGCTTTCTCGAAGGGCTTCTGTTGTCGAATCGTGGCCCATTACCCATTACTGGCATTAGGCAGTTGGACGTGATGAATTGGTATCCTCCACTGGCTCCAGTCCTGTGTTTGATGGACGGTTGTTGCCAGCGCTGATCGCCGCAACGCTAGCACTGCTCCGTCACGCGTCATTGATGTGTTGCTGCACGGCCATAGTGGCACATAGATAACGACGTAACAACGGTTCACTGTATATTTCCCTGCCACCCTGTCCCTGGCATGGGTTCCACGCTCTTTCGAAGCATTTCCGCAATACTGCCAATAGGCCCTGCGCGCGCGTTTCTGTCACCGCGTGTACGCACGCCGGTACTAGTAAGCACTTTCAAGTTTCAGTTTGCACCTGCATGCAAACAGAACATACTAGATGCTGCCCCCGGTAGCCTCCCTCACTGGCCTCAGTCTTGGAACAGGGTCAGAGGCAGGATATTGGATAGAATAGCGAGCGATGCACACAACATCTGTCACGCGCGCGCTCGCGCTGTGTTCAAATCGAATCCGTTCCGAGTTGCAGTCGGAGGGAAATCCGTTCTGACCTAGCTACGTAGCTGCATGTACATCGCTACACAGCAACTGTACCCGGCAGATGCATCGATCACCTACATCATGGGTTTGTGCATGTAGCGCCATTTTGCCGCGAGCCAGCCTTCGAGAGGCGAGCGCATGTGCATGATGATTGTGTGACCGCGGATAGTGTGCAGGCCCTCCCTGAGTTGAACGTGCACTACTGCCAGTACTGGCACTAGATGGACTTCTTCAATCTAACGGTCGGCATTCTCAAGTGGAGACTGCCTCTCAACAACATGTTGCCTTTCGTGGAGGCGAGCTGTTATTCTCCCACGGATTGTCTGTCGTAAATATTCTGAAGGTTCTCTGTCCGTGGTTCAGTCTTGTTGACGCAACTTTGCTTGGGAGAGAAAAAGTAGAACTTCACATCAGGGAAAGGACGAAATGTTGGCTATGAAGCAGAGGATTGCCAACTGGCAAGATAGGCAGCGACAGCCCGTAAGGCAAGGCGATGGGTCAAGTGACAGGCGAGATTCGCCTCTCTGGGCAACGGACGACGGAGGTGGGGACCTTCAACGTCGAGGCAGAAGGTTATCAGTTGGCAGCAACACCGCCTTTCTTGTCCGTGTCAAAACGGAAAACTCCACGTGCGAGGCACCTCGCTCGAAGAATGGCGAGCTTGCACCTGATTTCAATATCAAGCGATTTGAGGAGAAAACGAACAACTCCCGGACGAGTCATCGATGGTCAGAAGGCAACTTTCACCCGGTGCAAGTGTACGACGTGGCAGATTCGTTAGCCTCTCTGCCCACGTCTGCATCAAGTGGCAGCGATAGCGGTTTAGTTTCCTGCAGTACCAGCGTGGTGGAGAACCACTGGGAAACTCTCAACCCACAGGTTAGTAGAACACACTATCGCTTGCAATGGCCTATTACATAAGGCTGGTTTGGAAAGGTTCGAATTCTTAGATATTAATTTTCCTCAAGGGACTTCGAAGTAAGTTGTGCCCTACTCGTCTGAGTCAGCGTCCGCAGATCTCTGGTTACTTCACGAAGTGAAGTAGATCACGAACTCTGCTAGTGTGTGACAAGTTCATGTCAGTGTGGCTGCTGATTGCATTGAGTTCTCAAGTTCCTCTCACTTGTCTCTACAATCACCATTATTCTGATGCTCTGGGACCAAGCCGTGTGCACTGACTACTGTACACAGCAGCCGTGTCCGTGGTGTCAGTTAGCAGTCGTCTAGAGTTCTGAGTCAAGTATCAGCAGATGCTGAGCTTCATTAGGCGTATACCTTGTGTAGAGTACAGACAGGCATGTAGATCATGTAGATCATGTAGATCCACCATACAACTATAAAGACTAGAGAGACCACGCAACTCTTGCTGATCATGCAGTTATCAGTGGGTACTGAGTCCTGTACTGCATGCAGTGCAATCACATGTATGCTGGCATAAGCCTTGATAAGGCCTTGGTCAGGATTAGACCCGTCACATGGTTAGGACAGGCTCACTGCTTGAGTACATGTGCTCCAGCTTCATTCTTCAACTTTGAACACAGCAATGCACTACTACTCCCTACTCCCGGCTCTTCCTTACAACAATAGTCTGCTCTGAGTTGCATGCAGTACTGCACAATGTCATGTAGTGTTTGTGATCGGTCTTGACATGATAGCTAGTAGTAACATAGTTCAGTGCATTATACTCACAAGTGAAGTCATATGCCATGGAAGTGGGTTGCTTTCTCTCCAGCACAGCATGACACCCATTGCCTGCCATTGGGCCTCAGTGACCTGGCCTGTCACGAGATTCATGTTCCTTATCTGCTCATCTGAACCCCACATGCACACTTTCCAACCCTGGTACACTACTACTATTACAAGTACTTCTTGCAGTTTACTTATGTGGAGTTGGCACCTTCCTATCATAGTGTGTGTGTGTGTGTGAGTACATGGGTAAGTTTGGGGATGCCGGAAGTTAGGTAGTTATGGTGATGGTGGTGATGCTGCTCACTGCTGGTGGTGGTGGTGGTGGTGGTGATGGTGGTGGTGGTGTGTGTGTGTGTGTGTGTGTGTGTGTGTGTTGGGGAGGGGAGGGGCGAAGGCACTTCAAGCTATGTTCGGTAGGTGTCACATCACAGATTTGAATATTATACATGTAAATGATCTCTAGTATTCTATGCAGACCATACCAGTGTAGTGCCGTCCTGCTCAGTGACTGTTGCCACTCCCTAACTCTGTGTGTGTATGTACATTGTATGTATGTGCATGTGTGTGTGTGTGTGTGTGTGTGTGTATGTGTGTATATGGATTTGTGTTCAGCATGAAGTACAGCCCCGTTACTCGACCTTCTTCTATACGGAGCAGCTGCAAAGGCACATGGACCCAGCGCTGCGGACGCGTAAGCTGAAGAAGAAGCACCTGAAAGGCCTACTAAGACTGCATGATATTTTGCAATCACTGGAGGTTGACCTCAGGACGAACCCTGGAGAGTAAGTAAAGCTTTGTGAAGACTAAAGACTGAAAGAGTCATACATTTATGTATTTATGTAGTCCTGCAGTCATTCAAAAACAGGCATAACGTATACAGTACCTTGACAATGTGAACCGTGACTAGTAAGGAAAGTTTGTTTGGTAATCACAATCCTAATCACAATCAACTGTGGCCGTGTGATCTTGTTTCTGGTTGGCAGATGGATCCGAGAATTCATCGATGATCCGAACCGTGGAGCCTATCTCATGATCCAGCTGCTCACTGATATTCAGAATCCGCCACCGCCAGTGAAACTAAAGAAAGGTTATGAAGCTCTGGATCGAAATCCCGAACTGGTGAGAGGCATTTAGTAGAGCACAAGACAAAGATCTAACATCCAATCAAATTCTTCGTCTGATTCCGTTTCTGAAGAAGAAATGTAGAAGATGACTGATATCATGTACAAGTACATTACTCCAGTAATATACACTATGACAGCTGCCGTGCATGCTGTTGGTAATTCTAAAGTTTAGGTATGGGCTGCCTATCATATGTAGTATGTCCTATTATTTGTGTATCTATCTAAAGCAGTGGTGTGCACGGGTAGTCGGGTACCCGTGCTACCCGTGAGGACCTCGGGTAGACGGGTATCGAATCGTACCCGAAAACCCGAAGTCGCAGATGACATGTAGAAAGAGTAGAGAGAGAGGTCTACAGACTAGTACAGTGCACGTGTACAAATAATTCACGCATGTCTACCCAGTGTGTAAGGGAAGGAGCCGGTGTGCATTGTGGTCTTGCCATGGGAACATTACCCGATCGGGTACCCGTGCTACCCGTGGAAAACTACCCGGACCCGATACCCGAAGAAAATGCTACCCGGCTCAGCCCTAATCTAAAGCAGTCATTCTGTTTTCTGATTCTTCTGTGCCCAGTTCGATGAGCATATCTGCGTCCTGTGCTTGAAGGCTATCATGGCTAACAGAGTAAGAACACGGGACCAACATGATCAATTAATTCACCCGTATCAACCACATAATAAGTTTGTGATGAGCCCTCTCTTGCAGTCTAAGGCATTAGCTATGTACCAAACCTCATACTCGTCGAGAGATTCACTACCTCAACTTCATAGTCAAAGAGAGATTTACCATTCCCCTCTTCCCGACTTCTTTCCCTTCCATCTTCTTCAAGACCACAGAACAACCAAATAGAAAGCCCTCTTAGATCACGTGGTCACTCTCTAAAGTCTAATCGATCAATCTATCAAATATAATATTATGCATATGTGTCCGAAAAGGCTGAAATGACATTCTTTCATTTCTATTGCTCTTCTTGTTATAGTATGGTTTTACAGCCGTTCTGAACATTGAGGACAGCATCCGGGTACTGACGTTGTCACTGAGAAATCCTCAACCGAAGACCAGAGCGCTCGTCTTGAAGGTACCGTGTACAGAAGGCACTGGCTGCTGTTGTACTTGTACATGTGACTCTTATAGGAATGTATCGCACTGTCCTATGTCGGTGCATGGGCGGCCCGTCGCAATGGAATATTTAGGGGGGGGGGGGGGGCATTGATTCCATTTGCAAGTCAACCCACGAATATATACTGTCCATGCATATACTACTACTTTATCACATGCGTCATTCATTTTGCGGTTTACACTGCTTCATTTCTCTCCTCCATCACCCCTACAGCATGTACCCGGATAGTTGAGATGTATATGTACTCATGTAATTTTGACAAGTTACCCACCTCAACAAGATGCTGCCATGAAGGAGTTGCTTACAATGGTCATGCCTTTGATCTATCTGATGAAGGCTATTTGTTTTGTTTTTGCAATATAGCTCTTGATCACTGCAGCCATCACTCCTGGTGGTCATCGTAAAACACTGTCTGCACTGGATCACCTACAACGTATCACCGGTGAACGTCGACGCTTTGAAAACCTGGTGGCACAGCTGACTGAAGAGCCACTAGATCATCATTTCCAGGTACTGCAGGCATATGCACAGGGATACTTATACCAGTACTTGTATGTACAGTAAAACCTGTCAATGCGACCACTCGGATGAGGCGACCACCTGTCCCAGAGGTCCACTACAACCAAAACCAAGGAATGCTATTTCCAGCCAAATGACCCTGGATAAGGAGACCACCTGGTGACAGAGACCACGTTTTGAAGGTCCTTTGAGCGGTCGTCTTAGGCGGGTTTCGATTTACAGCAGAATGAGCAGAGCATGCAGGTTTGAATCGGACATTGATGTTTATAGCTGAGACCATACAGTGCTGATTTTCACGACTATTTTGTCACGTTTCTAAGCTAGCATATGTACACCATTGCACTACCTATGGTAGTCACATACTCTACATGTTGTAATGAGTTGTACATGTACATGTGTACTTGATCCACAGGTTGCTGCACTATGTTTCATCAACTCTCTGGTGCACACCGCTGCCAGCATGAACTTGCGAGTGTTCCTGCAACAGGAGCTCAAGTCAGTCGGCTTTGATCCTGATCTAGTAGAGCGTGTAAGTAAAAGTAATACATGTACAGCCAGCATCTACATGTGCATTGTACTGCATCTTACTACTAACTACATCGTACTACTTCAGTATGACTGGTCCCTTCAAAGCATCTACTCCACAAGTACATGTACAGTTTGCTACCTACAGGTCCCTTCAAAACCAAAATGGTTGATATCGAACAATCCGTATGGCGTAGAGCAGTGCGTTGCTACATCAGCGGATCAAAGGGTCCATTTTAAAAGTCTAAGCTTGAACACTGATATGTTTTGAGCAATGATGGGGCAGACTGAAGTAAACCATTCCTTGCCTGGCTTGCACCTGACACATAGTATTGCTAGCTCGAGAGTTGGAGGAATACATGTACGTTGCCCTAGCAAGTATCCCATGCCAGTGTGTATGCATTGTGAAATTTTCTTCTACTTTCTACGTAGTCTCTACGTGGGCGTCAAGATGTGGGAGTTCTCCGTGAGCTGGAACAGTGGCGTTCCAATGTTGTGGATGTTCAAGGAGTGATGGATGAGTTCTTGATGCTGCGTAACCGTTCCAACTTACTCCGCGATGAGGTAAGATGCTCTGGCAATGAAATAAATGTGCCTGCTGGTTATTGGTGTCCTGTAACGTCCTCCATTATTCGGTGCGTAATATATGATAATGCATCATTATTGTCGTCATATTACAGCTGTAGAGTGCCCACCCTGCGACGGTATTGACGCCAATGTGCACTGTTATCATGACCTTCCACGCCAATGACAGCTATACAAATGCACAACGGTTGAGATTGACATGACCATTGTGTCTGAATGTTCATCAGTATCGTATTCAACATTGCCTATTTTAACCGTTTTGAAATTCATTTTCCACTCTTCTGTCCTCTGGTTGTCTTAGGTGGATCTCCTCCAAGGCCGCATCGATGTAAGTCAAGTCACACTGTGTGCTCCACCACGTTGTAGTCAGTGCATGCGTCTGCAGTCTAATACCTTGAGCGGTCTGCAATGATGATGAAGGACTATGCAGATATAACTCCAGCTTTAGTGGGCTACTTTTGCCCAAGGCAGCACTATAAGATGTATTCATATTGTGCAAAAATATACTTGGGCTTGGATTTTTCCATGTTTCCGACCAAGTCCGCTTAGTGCCAGTAAGTAATACACTCTTTGCTCTGCATTTCATTCCATTTTCTCTATTGTAGGATGGTGAAAAGGAACGTCAATGTCTACTGCTGCAGAATGACGAGGTAGGGCTGCTGATGTCCACATAAGCAATCCACCGCCGGCTGGGGCGTTTTTTGTCGAGAGAAATTCTCTTTTCAGCTTTATATGTCTACATTCACACATGTTTACGGAGAGTGACAAGACAACATCATTGGAATCAAGCTTGACTGTTCAAACATGGCATATAATCACCTGCAGTGTTTTCTCATGCGCTGTGTGTATGCCAATCCCAGCCCGATACTGTTTTGTAAACCCTGCACCGAGGTTCCTGTCCATGGCACTCATATTTTTGAGCTTGTATATGGCCGCAATAATTGACACATGCTGACATGTGGAATCCACCTTGTGCTCTGTTTTAGCTGGTAACAACTGGTGAGAAGTATCACGAACGAGCGAGGATGCTGAGGGAGCGTGTGGAAGTACTCTCGGTGAGCAATAGTGAAATCGGTGTTGTGATGTGCCTTTCAAGTCACAGCCCCATCTCCTGCTATTTTTCATTTAAAACCAGATGGACGCCGAGAATAACATGAGTAACTGGAGCATACAATATCCTATTTCTTACTTGGTTTATTGCTGTGTGTCCTTTTTTAGCCTGATTTGGCTCTGTCGAGTTCTAACTTGTTTTCATTGGTCAGCAAGAGTGTGAGAGACTACCAAGAGCCTACAGTATTGGGGATAGTTTGGTGATGACATAACGTTGATACACTGTGACACCTAGTATTCATTTTAGTTGACCTCTTTAGGTACTATCCAGCCTGCCGTCTCAATTCTTATTGGAACTGTGTGCGTGTGCTGCAATTTGCAGAAAGTCTATGAAAAAGATGTAGGCAAGCCAGTGGAGATTGAAGGCGATGACGAGATACTGAAGCCAATGGAGCCACCGCCAGCAATGGGTGACTATGCCAAAGCACCTCCGCCGCCACCAGCATCGGGTGGTGCACCGCCTCCACCTCCACCACCGCTACCAGGTACAAGCTGTACTCCTCTTTGTTATTCCTGACGTTGATGACCTGTCATACAAAAGCCATGAGTTATACATCTTCTGGCTATTAGAAAGTATTTTCCTTAGCCTCCAGAGAGAAATAAAGCAAGGAGTAACCCATCATTATTGCTTTCATTTCAACTGAGTGCAGGTATACAACGTTGTAGTGTTGAATTGCCACGGACTACTGAAGTGTGTACACACACACATGCACACAGTCTACAGCATTTGCCATGTCTTGCTGTTATTGGTGTGACTACAAATTGTGCAGGACTTCCAGGTGGACCGCCAGCACCCCCGCCCATGCCCGGTATGCCGGGTATACCAGGTGCACCTCCACCACCTCCAATGCCGGGAATGGCTGGTGGTAAGCAGAGAGCTCTTATCAAGAGCAATGTGCCGTTGCCAATGCTGAACTGGGTGGTCTTGCGAGAGGTGGATAACACCATCTTCAAGGTTGGTACTATCTATGGATGTGGATGCCATGAAGTTGTTTGAAATAGCAGCTTGTCATCTGTATAATTTGCCTGGCGAATGTTTAAGATGGTGGTTTGTCGTTTGTATGGTATGCCACTCATACACTACCCAATTTCCTTTTGCACGTACAGAGTATCGATGACGAAGCCATACTAGCAACTTTCGACTTCCATGAGTTTGAGAGCCTTTTCCAGGTGAAGAGAAAAGAAGAAAGCGAGAAGGCCTTGGCCAAGAGAGAAGCTGGTAAGTTAGCTTGCCTACACTGATGTGCCAATAGTGTATGGATCTGCTTTTCAACTGCACAAGCTCCGTACCTAAAGAGCTGACTTTACTTTCCATGCATCATTAAACTTATGTATACTAATGTCTCCATTGCTGTCTATTGTGTGGTGCTTATTCACAGCTAAGAAGAAGCTTGCCGAGCAAGTTACATTGATTGAAACGAACAGAGCTCGCAACCTTGGTATGTAGCGGTCACTTTGTACTGTAGATCTCTGGAGCCACTACACATTAGCTAAGAGGATAGGGACTTGTTGGGGTGTGGAGTGATTAGACCGTGATAACTCTCTGTTATCAATCCAGTGAAGGCAACATCAGGTCAATATCTGCAATGCTGCATTCCCTGCAACACGCACATGCTTTGAAGTACACACCTCTGACACGCATTCAATATCAAGATGAAATCCTTCCTGTCGGTTTACGCTCTAACTTAGCATCACCCTGATACCAGACATATGTTTGATGTTGTGTAATCAGATTGCTTGCAATGCAGCAACTAATAACATCTAGTGATGGAAAACAGGAATATACCTGAAGGGAATGGATAATAATTCCGTTGTCTTATAATCACATCTTGGTGGTTGTCTCTGTTTTCTTTTCTTCCGTGTACCTGTAGTTATTGCAAAGCGTCGCATTGGCCATCCATCTAACAAAATCCGACAGTACATTCAAAACACTGACTTGGATGGCTTGCATGCAGACCATGCGGAGCTATTATTGAAGTTTGTACCAACCAAAGACGAGGTGAGAGTGTACGATGAATTGCAAACACATGTATGAAAGGGGTGATGAAGGTGGGGGGGGGGGGTGATGAAGGTTGGGGGGGGGGGGGCAAGATTTGTATCAAACTATTCTGTACAAACCAAGGTGCCTGGCAAGGTGTCTGGTCGACCGTTTCCAGAAGTATCACAGCATTGTGTCTGAGCAATATTGGTTTTACCGTGTTTCCAACTTTCCGAGTCAGTCGTGTAGAGGCCCTGAGAACTGCTCAATTTGAAACAAAAGTTGTGCTCTGCCATCAATTTCTTATGGCTGACTGTCACATTCCTAGTAGTGTTCAAATAGCCAACAAATAACTTTCAAGCCCTAGACTTCCTCTTGTGCTCTCTGTCTCTTGTTTGTCTTAACAGCTTCAGAAGCTCAATGCAAATGCAGAGAAGGTGCAGAACTTTGGTGAGGCTGAGGAGTTCCTGCATGTGGTAAGTAGCCGGCAACACACAATCCCCATTACTTTTGCCTTGTTTAATATCTCCCTGCCTTCATTCTTAATAATTATCATGCATGGCATATGCACATGTTGTCTGATTACTGCGGCAGATGTCCAAGGTGGAGCGTTACGAATCCCGGCTGCATGTCATGACGTTTGCTGGTTACTTCGATGAGCTAGTGGCCACGGTAGCGCCTGTAAGTCACCCACTGCATGCTTTCCTGATCTTGGTCCGAGGTCATGTGACACTATGTATAGTTTCTCTTGTAAGATGCTTAATTTAGCTTACCGGCACTCAGTAGAATAATGGGAGAGCTCAATTTTTCATTCAGTTACGGGTCTATAACAACTTGAGTGTTACTCACAGAATTAGTGTACTTCAAATAACACTCTCGCGGAATTCAACATGTGTCTGTGTGCTTCTTGAAGTGACATTCCCTCCTACCAACTGTGCTCTGTGCATTTCAGCAAATCAACGCAGTGCTAAAGGCGTCCCTTTCCATCATGAATAGTCGAAAACTGAGGAAGTTGTTTGAGGTAAGTCTATGAAAGTCTGGGGGAATATTTCTGACATACCACATTACCACATTTGTAGTGACATTTGTAGTGACATCGGTGATAATCGTAAAAAAGATTGGTTTCTCGTTGTGAGATACCACACTTGCCTCAGCATTTTAACAGATGTAGAACATTGAATGCAAGTTGTTTTACGGTTAGTCGTCGGGGAAGAGAGAACCTGCATGCAAGCCAGGCACAAGAAATTATTAATACAGAAAATTAATGGTGATTGCACTCCACATCACAGCATGTATGGCTCTCAGAAGATAGTATTGCGAACTCATACTCTATTTCCCGACATTTTGTATTCTGTGTGCCCTCAAAGATCATTCTTGCTTTTGGCAATTACATGAATAGTGGACGCCGTGGGCCAGTGTATGGATTCAAGCTGGAGTCTCTGGCAAGGGTGAGCATGAAATGCAGGCCGTGTGATACGGAGCTGGGGAATTGCCTCTGTCTTTCTTGTATTGCTACAACAGCCAAACTTCCTGTTAGATTTTCCTGTTGGGTACTAATAAGGTGCCCCATAACAAAGTTTAGAAATATCCCGGATTTCCTTCTGACAGTGGAGAGCTGAAATATTGCTACTTCCTTTTCTACCGTTCGACACGAAAGTTTATGCCTTGGCGTCTTAGATCTCGGCAAATTATGACTTCATCATAATGTACCAAATTGAGCGAAAAAAAACTTGAACAGCTGTGACTTAACTTCGTAACGTCATCAACCTGATCAACCTGGGGCTATCACCTTTGAAATCGGGGCATGCTTTGGTCATGAGTTCTCATTTGGCTGAACATTCCATCTAACTTGATCTCTGGTTTGTTGTATTCACATGTTCACTAGCTGCTGGACACGCGTTCGACAGATCGCAAGCAGAACCTGCTGCATTTCTTGGTCTCAACAGTGGAGAAGAACTTTCCTGACATCACTGACTTCTATGAGGAATTGAATCTAGCTGGAGCTACCGGAGGTGAGACAGTGGCCACACATCCAGACACACAGTGAGACACGTACACATGACTCTGAACCTTTGAAAAGCCCATTGCTAGAGGTAATGATAAGTACTTGTATTAGATGAGCCAATGGTTCCTGTCCCGAAACGAG
This sequence comes from Sycon ciliatum, assembly GCF_964019385.1. Lineage (NCBI taxonomy): Eukaryota > Metazoa > Porifera > Calcarea > Leucosolenida > Sycettidae > Sycon > Sycon ciliatum. The sequence goes on from NC_088646.1 coordinate 12,797,524, forward strand.
TCATTCTGATGATGGAAGTGGCAGTCGCAGGTCCAGATTGGAAGGCAAACTAGAGCATTGTTGTTACTGTACTTAAAAAAAGTTATGTAGCTGCTCACATCCTGATGCATGTACTGCCACTTACTGGTTGTGCATAAGCAGTTGTTGTCGGATGCCCAACTTGACGCATACATTATACTGCTGTAGATGAGAGTGCACTCAGTAGCTTATTGTGTGGTAATGCTCCCTGTCAACCAATACTACTATACCCGGTTTCTGCTGTATTTGTGTACACAGTGTCCATGCAGACACTTGCACAGGATGTACAGGGTCTGCGCAAAGGAATCGACATCACACTCTATGAGCGAGAGAAGCAGTCCAACAACTTTATCATCTTCATATCCTCTCCACACATGTGTTGATGAACTGGGATTTTTACAGCCACCGTGTATTGCATGTACACACACACACACACACACACACACACACACACACACACACACACACACACCCACACACACACACACACACACACACACACACACACATACTAGGGAGGTTTAGTCCCACGTAATCCGTGGGTACTTTACGTGTGTGTACCACGTGATACTCAGTGACCCACGTACAGACGTTTTCTGATTCACGACATACCGTGTATGGAGGCTCACCCACGTTCCGCCAGAACGTGGGTGAAAATCAGAATGGAGCGCATTTTGCGAGCTGTGAGGGTGCTCAGCTGAAGAAATTTCCGAAGCACGAAATCAAAATATTCGATGAGCTTATAGGCCCGGGTAGCTTCGTCTTTGACCAGGTTTGGGCCTTTCGCTTCAGGCGTTTGTTTGTTCCGTGTGACTAAACACAACATCGCAACGTGGATGCCCTTCATCCACTTTACGTGGATCACCCACGTATGCGTTTCCGTTACGTGGGAACTAAACCTCCCTAATGATACATACACGAAAAGGGCACAGAATGGATGTGCTGGGTAACTGATTGACGGTGAGTATCCGCTCTGCATTCCTCCGCTACAACATTTTCAGTACAGCACATATGTCATTCATATGATGTAGATGGCAATTAACATTACTTTGGTACCGGAATCATGTGTAACGTGTGTGATGATGGAGATGTTGGGGTAGGTTCATGTCAACTTGTACTGTACTAATGCCTACACGTCTACTGCATCTTGTGACTGGGTTCAAGGTGTATATGTGCATCTCACAAGCATAGTGACCATCCAGAGTGGTTTGTCCTTGACTACATTTTTGAATACTCCTTCTATAACCGCGCATTTCGCAAGGTGACAGCTATCTCCGACAACTACAAGAAGATGGATGAAGCCTTCAAGGATGTGTGCATGCTGTTCGGGGAGAGCCCAAAGAACACCGACCCATCAGAGTTCTTCGGGCTCTTTGTCAACTTTGTTCGCATGTGGAAGGTAGGTAGAATACCCATAGCAGAAGTACTTCATCTTCAGATCCTAACTAAAGTAATTAGGCGTAGATGAAATAACAGAAAAACATAGTTTTGTACACATGCATGATGTGTGTGTGCACGTATGCTTAGGTGCATTTCTTGGTGCATAGTGTTTTGTATGATGCATCACTACAAGCTAATAACATCATGCACATGTTGATCCGATGTCTAATGCCACTAACATCTATTCATAAATTACTAACTTACACTGCAGGGGGACCCGTAAGACCAATGCCGTGGTCTTCTTACCAGGCACCTAGAACTATGTGTGCATGTATTGTGATCGCTTGGTCACATACTGTGCGCGGAATTGATACACCTCATTGTATGTTGGAAACTTTAGTACAGTACTGTCGGGCGCCGACAACTGTAGTGCCGAAGAACAAACGGGCTAGAAAGTCACGAAGCACAGGCATATACTGATATATATACGCAGTGCCTCGACTGCGCATAGACAGCAACACATGAAAACAAGACCGAGCTAGGCTTTGAGGCGGACCGGCCCCAGTTCTTCGGCACCCGACAGTGCTGTTCTTACTCACTGTGAAATGTGTTGTGTAGGTATGACCTAGCAATGCTGCAGACGTGTTGTATTTACTTTGATGCAGTCGGAATGCCTACTGTAATGTTAGTAATGTGTACTCCCCATTCCTGACCGTGAATTGGTAATTTGTCTCTTTCGTAGGATGAACTGAGTGGAGCATGCCAGTGTAGCGTTGTCACCTCTTGCGATATGTTCCGCCGCCGCATGTCGCGCAAGAGAAAGTCTCGTCGTCGTCGATAACAACACTTTGAGCACAATGAGAAGTGTGTTTGGCTACTGCAGCACCTGATCAGGGATGTATGCATGCATGTATGCCACGGTATCAGGGGTCGTGCTGACAGGGCTGTGGCTGAGCGAAGTATGAAGTTGCGTTGCCCATATCAACTCTATTCGCTAGTCAGCGTGCGTGTGTTTTGCAAGTACATTATGATGCCCATGTGAGGGGGAGGGAAAAAGAGAGAGAGAGTGAGTGAGAGATAGAGAGAGAGAAACAGAGAGAGAGAGAGAGAGAGAGAGAGAGAGAGAGAGAGAGAGAGAGAGAGAGAGAGAGAGAGAGAGAGAGAGAGATAGCCAGTGAGTCCTGAATTTGCCTGATAAAAGACCTTATTTTGATGAATTTCTTACCACAAATTATTCCAAAATACCTTTCTGAGGAATGCGTATTAAATAGGCTTCTAATCGTAAGCTAACTTTTAATTCCAATGATTTCTATGCTCTACACTGATACCACTTCATAACGAGGATGTCATTCGGATTGCATGTAACAATAACAATGATAGCTTGAGACAACAGAGCATGGCTAGGCTTGCATTGTTAAATTGTTGTAATACGTATTGACACCATTTGGACATAACATTATGCGGCAGATTCTGCCCTTTAAAATGTGCTAATAGTTAATATGTGGTCTAAATTGTGCTGTGAAATAGATATGTTTATACTAGCAAGAGATTGGATGCCACTGTATGGAAACTACAGTGCATTGGATGCACATGATTGTATTGGCGGTAATCTTCATGCACAGAGACTCCATCTTTATCATAATGCTCTTTTATGCTGAAAACCTAATTTGTTGATATGACTATAAACATGACATTATTTGTTGACTACATAAATACTTCTATTCAGAGGCCATTGCGATGTGGTTGGACGTAACTAAAGTCACATTCATAATATGAGTGGATGGGGAAGAGACGTGTGTGCGTGTGTTTTTTCATGGGTATTAAAGTATTTCTCTCCCTCCTAATACTTCAACGTGTCTGGGTATGCAGGCGTAGTTCGAAATCGGTGTGTTTCTCGTATGAGGGAACGCTAGCGTTCCAGTGCACACAGAAATGAAACCCATCGCTGATGAGATTCATGTGTTAGAAAATGCACCCCTTCCAAAAGCCTTGCTATTGATCCCAATCGTTCTACCCAAAGATGGATACAGCGTATAACTACCCTCTACAAGATAATCTTATCGTGTGCTGCATTGCGCAGAATGCCTGAATCAGGCTGAGCAGTAAACAATCCAGTGACCTTGCTGCCGCCGAAAGCCCCAAAGGTAGTATAGTGCCCGTGAATGGGTACTAGTATGGGGAGAGATACTTGTACTGAACGTTAGTACAGTCACCTACATGTATGTACTTATTTACCTGGGTTCTAGGATGACTCTAGTGTGTACCGCTTATAGTAAGGGTGTAACCATGGTAACCTTCGAAGTTCAGTATGGCCACACATCACAAGTACTGTCGACTCCACGTGCTGTAAACGCAGACAATTTAGGTGGTGTTTTATTTTCAGTAACTTCGGTGCCGTTTTTTCATGGGTATTAAAGTATTTCTCTCCCTCCTAATACTTCAACGTGTCTGGGTATGCAGGCGTAGTTCGAAATCGGTGTGTTTCTCGTATGAGGGAACGCTAGCGTTCCAGTGCACACAGAAATGAAACCCATCGCTGATGAGATTCATGTGTTAGAAAATGCACCCCTTCCAAAAGCCTTGCTATTGATCCCAATCGTTCTACCCAAAGATGGATACAGCGTATAACTACCCTCTACAAGATAATCTTATCGTGTGCTGCATTGCGCAGAATGCCTGAATCAGGCTGAGCAGTAAACAATCCAGTGACCTTGCTGCCGCCGAAAGCCCCAAAGGTAGTATAGTGCCCGTGAATGGGTACTAGTATGGGGAGAGATACTTGTACTGAACGTTAGTACAGTCACCTACATGTATGTACTTATTTACCTGGGTTCTAGGATGACTCTAGTGTGTACCGCTTATAGTAAGGGTGTAACCATGGTAACCTTCGAAGTTCAGTATGGCCACACATCACAAGTACTGTCGACTCCACGTGCTGTAAACGCAGACATTTTAGGTGGTGTTTTATTTTCAGTAACTTCGGTGCCGACAATTTTTACCTAAAATAAAACGCACCGAATATGTTGGTACTAGCACTAGTACACTTACCTGGAAAACAGGTTTACCGAAAATTTCCCTCCACCGAACCGCTCATTTTGGAGAATACCGTTACCGTAGAATCCCGCGGATAAGCCCATGGGCTTATCTGTTTCACAAGGACATTTCGGTGGGCTTATACGAGAACATGGGCTTATACGCGGGCATGGGCTTATACGGCGACACAAAGTTGTGCTATTGAAAAGTATCAAGGAAGTGAGAAAAACATTGCTGAAAACCACTGTGCAAACAAAAACAACCGATGATTGTGCTGAAATGTACGAAAAAAACTATAATGTGCATGACTACGTACATGTACATGGTATGGCCAAGAGTCCATAATTTATGGACTCTTGGTATAACCTAGGCCCATGGGCTTGTACGATGAAGCCTTGTGATGTTCGAACAAACCCTGGGCTTATGTGCGGGCATGGGCTCATCCGCGGGATTCTACGGTAATATTACTTCGGAAAGTACACCACCAAAAATGTCTGCTCTTACAGTATAGCAAACTCTCTTATAGCGAATTTGATGATAATATAGCGAGCCATTGTCCATGTCCCTGTTTGAACTCATACAAAATTGACCCTTTGTAGCGAATAGGTTTTGTTTAGAACCATATCTTGCATAGGGCCGCATGTAAACCAAGTAGGCTTTCCCCAAACCGGTCGCCAAAAAATTCGCTGAAAACCACATCTATCGAATAATTGCTAAGCTTTCGCTGATTTTGAAGGATTCCTTTGAAAATCGCCGAAAATCTACCAAATGTTGTTGCAAAGTGCATTTACGAACGAATGATGTTGGTGCAAGCATGACCGCTCGAGCTTTCTACTTCAGTACTTGTACCGGTAGTACTAGGGCGTTGAGATCGTGTGACTCGTGTCCTTTGACCTCCTCTCAAACAAACATTAGCCATTAGGAAGATCGTTACTAGTAAAAAAACAAATCGGCTGGCCGAAAAATTCGTTGAAAACGAGACTTACCAAAAAATCGCTAAGCTTTTCGCCGATTTTGGAGGGTTCCTTTGAGAATCGCCGAAATCTACCAAATCTTCCAATCTCTCACCAATTTTGAAGCCAACATGCCAACAATTATTTTTGCCGATTTTCCAATTTGTTCCAATTTTGCAGCCGATTTTTGAACAATCAGCAGATTTTGCAGCCGAATCTGATGTATTTTTGAGCCGAGCGAAAAGCGGAATAGGCGAAAACGGGCTTATTTAGGGAAAGCCTAAAACCAAGTGTAGTCATACCAAGTGCAGTCATACAGGCAAGGGCCGCATGTCTTTCATGACGTGTTGCTTGTAAGGTGCGAGCGCACTTCTGTTATAAAGAACTTCGGCCACAAAAAAACCTACTTTTCCTGCACAATGGGGTTCGCTATATCAGGAGTCGATGGCACCAATGAAATACATTGCTGGAGGGGAGAGCAAGAACATGATGATAGTCATGTGACTGAACGTACAGTGTTTCAATATGGATGTCCGGTAGTTTTCAATGCAGTTCTGCTAACATGGAATATACATGTATGCGGCACTAAGTTACCCGCTCCGTCAGTGCATGCTGTTCCACTGACCCTGAGACGAGCATAGCATACCGTATTATCTCCATTACAAGCGCAGTCTCTCGTAGAAGCCCAGTCTCTATTATAAGGGCACTCCAAGAGGGCTTCAAAGATATACAAGCGCAGTCTCCAGTATTAGCGCAGGGCTTATAATGGAGAACTGTCTGGATCATGTCCATGCATGTTTGACGTCCACAGTATCACATACACACATGTTATGACGCAGGTCTGTGATCCCCGAGATAAAAATGTACAGACTCAGTGTGCCAGGAAGTGCAAAACTGCATTCACGGTACTTGGTGGGAAATGTTGTGCTACTGGTACTAAGTATAAGAAAAAGTATTTGTACCAGACGGTTGAAAAATTAGAAGCCCAGTCTCTAGTAGAAGCCCCATTCTCCAATATAAGCCCAGGGTCAAGACTGGTTGAAAAAATATAAGCCCAGGGTCAGGAGTGGTTGAAAAAATATAAGCCCAGGGCTTATAATGGAGATAATACGGTGCCGGTAGCTATAGAGTATTGTAATGCTGTTCCACTGATCCTGAGACGAGCATAGCATACCGGTAGCTACAGACTATAAAGTGCCATGATCCCAGTGCAAACACAAGTTGTATGTCCATCTATGGTTCAGATCTTAGATTTGTGATCAGATTGCAGTGATCATGTGAAGCAATGCACTTGACATATTCAATGCACGCTCTTGTCTGCCTTTTGCCATTTCAGCTTGGCGTGGATGAGAACACTGCTCGGGAAAAGAAGGCAGTCGAGGAGGAACGGAAGCTTCAGCTGCAGCAAGAGCAACTGCAGAAGAAGTATGAAAAGCAGCGACAACTGGAGCAGGAACAAGAGCAGAAGGCACAAGCAGAGTCTGTCCTGGCGTCCCAGCCACTACTTGAGCCAGGGCCGCCGGATTTGCCATCGCCGAAGCTAAGCAAAGCTGAGCAGAAGAAGGCAGAAAAGCAGGCGAAGAAGGACAAAAAGAAGGAAGAGAAGAAGCAGAAAGAACTGGAGAAGAAGATGAAAAAGATGGGCAAGTCGGGTCTGAGTGGTCAGCTGCTGCTTACAGAGTCTGGCCAGCTCCAGGTGCAAGACCAACCGAATGATGTCATGCTGAATGGAAAGCCACCAGCTCTACATGAGCCACCAGTGGAAGACAGTCCAGCGACTGTTGCCGAGTCCGATGGCAGCACTGCTGAGGAGAGGATCAGTGTCAAGTCACGACAGCCACAGCAACCCACAGTCATCAGCCAAGCAGTGGTTGGAATAGAGACACTGGCAGAAGTGGATCAGCAAGGAGCTCACCTGAGCACAGCCAATGCTACGTATCAGAACCAGGATGCACTCCAGCCCAGAGCGGGACCGTCGCTAAATATTGATGAAGGTGGTGAGCTGTACATGGCTCCACCCGATAGCTGCACAAGTTTTGAAGATGCAGACATCTACATGATGCCCGCTGAGACTAGTCAACAGCACTCTGCCCAGGGCAGCATTGCTAGTATGGACTGCGATGACTTTGTGATGCCCAAGGTCGAGCCGCCACCGCCCCTGGATGATGCAATGTCTCAAACATCGACACGTGTTGGCTATGATGCTCCGCTATCGCCTGGTTCATTACAATCTGGTCAGATAGTGGACGAGTACTACGAAACGGCGCATGATTTGACGTCACACACGCCTGGTGAAAGTCAGTACCAGAATGAAGTGCAACAAGCTCAAGCTGACGGTTTGATATATGAGATGGGCGAGGACTCTGAGGAGGAAGACGTCGTGATCAAGCCAATACCGAACATGGCGGCAATAGCAGCGGCTCCCGGTGCCCGTGTTCAAGCGCATCCAAAAAAACCACTGATCACACAAGGCTCTGACAGCACTCTCTACGAAGACATGCCACAGAGCTTGCCCGCACAAAACCACGCCACCACCCTTGCAGTACAGGAAGACGCTGGAGATATGTACGACTTCATACCTGGTGACAGCGCTAGCGGTACGACCAGCGGCGCCAGCTCTACTCTATCTTCTGCAATGTCCACGATGCAGAAAAACCAGCCAAGTATAGCACCACCACTCGCACCGCCAGCCTTGGTTGATCAATCGCACTACGACTTCATACCGGTTAACGCGCCACCCCTGCCAGGATCAGCGTCACCACGGCTACCACCCAGACCAAGCACTGCTACACCATACCTGCCTCCCCGTGATCCTGCACCGGCTGAGCGGCCAATGGAGGATGATGGAGAACTTTACGAGGCGTGCGGCGGTATGACAGCTGTTGATTATGACCGCATGAAGAGAGGCACATTGGATCCAAGAGCAGCCCAGACTGATCAGCCATCTGCCAGAAGCAGTGGTAACCCGTACGATCGAATGAACTCTGACGGAGTGCTGCAGCCAGCTCAAGACCCGCCACAAGAAGAGTACATGGATATGAGCGCAATTGGTCAAGGGCAGAGTGACATATACGAAGGTTTTGATGGCTAGTACATCTAAACCTACTAGTATCTGAAAGTTAGGCTTGGTTGCTGCATGAAGTTATGTGACAACATTCTACCTTTGCGCAGCTGACAAGAATTCAGCACACCACCTACGATATTATGTGAGTGCATGGAATAAGAAATCTATTGTGAGGACTATTGTGATTGTCCTTTCAAAACAATGCTGAGTTTGAGCATTTTCTTGGCCCGAATGCCACCCCCCCCCCCCCTCAGTTATTAAAATGTTTGGGGGCTTTTCTCCTTCGGATTTTTCGGATTAATTCAATTTAAAAATCGTTAAGCTCACACATTTCCCTGATTGAAGACCTCACAAATCGTGTGCATGTTCATACGTGTGGAGCGCTATCTCATCTACCGGTATGCCTTGTCTACAGTTTCTGGATGCCAGGGACACGGAAATTCTTGGGTAACTTATCACTCTGGATGTACAACGTAGCAGAACGTAAACACGCATGCCCTACGTATACACACACACACACACACACACACACACACACACGCACACTACTTGAACAGGAAAAGAACAGATAAATTACGTTACGAAAATCGGTGAAAATAACGCAAGGAAACAGGAGGGACAGAGAGAGAGGAAAGCTAAAATACAGAGGCATCAAAAGCCATATGAGTCTAATGTTTGTTTCATGGATGCCGCCAGCAGCAGTAGAAAGCAATAGCCCGGAATAGCACTCACTGTACAGTGTACTCAAGTCATTATGGGAATTTCATGAACTATCTCTATTTCGTGAAAGTTGTGAGAAATTTTGAATATCACAGCTTGAATTAATGAACAGACTAGCAACCAATTATGGGTTTTACCTGACCTGTCACACTAAGGTCTGGGCTGACTCTATTCACAATACACCCACAGTGACAACTGTTATCGTACGTTGAACATGCAGAAACTGCATAGGTTGTTATGCAAGGGCACGGCGGTCAGAGGAACATGTCCTGAAAGTAGTCGTCAAACTCTTCCTCCTGTGTTTTCTCCATTTCAACGTGAACCGGCTTTTTCCAGACTTGACTCGGGTCATTACTAGCCTGTGCAGCACGTGCTACATCACTGGACTGATCAGCAGCAGAACTCACAGTACCAGCATTGGCACCGGATGCAGATAGAGACGCAAACAATGCATCCGTTCTATCCGCTGCATCATTCGCGCCGTCGCCGGAAGCTGATGTGTCTTGATCGGAATGCGACGAATACTGGTCAGAATCCTCGCCAGAACCCTCTCGTCTCCTCTTCTTCTTCTCTTGTCGTTCTTTTTCCTGCTTTCGCTTCAAAGACTTTTCGAACTCTTTCTCCTTCATGGCTCGTTTATGTTCATGGTGGTAGTTCAGTTTTGCAGCACATGCTTTGCATAGCCTGAGTTTGACTAGGGCATTCTTCTTCATACCATGCTCCATGTAGCCAAAGTTCACTTCCCAACTGGTGAGCATGTCAGTGTTTGGACAACGTCTGTCTCCGCATGCAAACTGCCCCTTGCCATCCAGCACCTCCCGTTCCACGCGCCACCTCATGGCCACTTTGTTTTCCTTGTAGCGAGACAAATCAGCTATGCAGTACTCCTTGAACAGTTTATCGTAGTACTTCTTTGCAAGTCGCTTCTCCCAGTTGTTCTGGGCAGCGTCGTCATCTTCGTCGTTCCACAAGAATTGATGATTCTCAGCCAACACGTCGTAATCATTTCTGTCTCTGGATGCGTCTCGTGTGAAATGCTCCTTTCCCTCATAATGTAGGCAGTAGTAGTTGACAAATTGCTTGTGCCTGGAATAGGCATCCATTGCCATGAAGCCATTGTACCGGCCTATTCTCCTGGCAGCAGCGTCTACCTCGTCGCGGAACACTTTCTTATTGGGAAGGCTAGCTTTCTTGGATTCTTTCTTTGCCAATGGGTCCGAACGCCAAGTCTTCTTCGGCTCAGGCTCCTCCAGATCCGAGTCATAGCCATCGTTGCTAAAGTCTATTTTACTCGCCATTGTCCTGAGGATGCTCTCATTTCTGAGAGACTGCTTACGAGCCAGCAACCATTCATTCAGGCCGAGGCTTTCATTGCTTCAAAGGTAAGCAATAATAATTATTATTGTATAAATTTTTGAAATTTCCAAGCATTTCATTTTCAATTTTTTTGAGAGACTATCATTTTCCTTCGTAAAAATGCGTTTGTCCAAAAGAAGGGCGTGTTCGATTGATGGCATCCGGATGCAGATCAACCGGATCCACTGGATTCCCAACCTTTCGATTGTTGAATCTGGATTCGGATCTGACAGAATTGGATCCGACCAACCCACCTCGGGTGCAGGCCGCAGATCCAACGGATCCTGGTTATGGTTTGCCACTCAACCTTTTTGGCACAGAAAAAAGCCTAAAAAACTCCATATTTCGGGCAGGACCGAACCCACGGGAAGGCTGTCATCACACTACGGTACAACGTGTTGCATCTACGTCCACGTAAGCCTTGTAGGGGATTCACACGACAGGCAAATCCACGTGCACTGGAAAGTTGCTATGGTATTTTACCTGTGAGCGAGAAAAGTGGCTGAAAGTGGCTGAAAAGTGCAAGCGAGCTGGGGGCCCACTTTCATGATAATCGTGGCGTGCACGAGTACATTAGAGAGGTTAAGTTACACGTTTTTTGCCCTTTTTCAAAACGCGGTGCAAATCTCACGTTACGTGTAATTTTTAGAGGTTAAGTAACACGTGCGACGTGACGTGAAATTTTGCCTGGCAGGATTCGGGTTTAGTTCGCACAAAATTAATATCAAATCTTCCAACAAACTTGATAAATCTCGATAAAATTCCGGAAACTCACACAAATTCGGTCGGGATAACCAAGCGAAACTTCCAAAAACCCACGTCATGAACTTACGTGCGGGACAGTCAACTCACGTAAAACACGTCAAATTTTACGTGAGTTTTTTCACTTTTTTACGTAAAAGTTCACGGACGTAAGACTTTTACGTGAAACTTAACCTCTCTATTTACACCAAAAAGCGCGAAACAAGACTTGATTTTTTACGCGGCTCTTTAGAACATTAGCTGCAACCTGCGCCTTGATCCTTGAAGGGTGGTGGCGTTCCTACGGATGCGGAAAGCCCGGCTTCCAGCCGAGTCTCACGTGAACCATGAATTTTTTTAATTTATATTTTTTAGAACATGATACTTATTGCATGCGTGTGTTTGAAAATTTGAAATACCCATGGCTACTGGTCGGTGAAGCATTCAAAAATGCGAACGTGCCTGTCGTCGAGTGCAGCTGTGTGAATCCACACTCCCTGTAAAACGTGCAAGTGCCTGTCGTGTGAATTGCCTTTAACAGTAAGGAGTTTTTGGTTGGTTGTCATGATGATCCATGTGCAGGGTGAAAACGGGGAGCAGAGGAAATGGGGAACGTAGACGTGTCAGGGAGAGGGGGGGGGGGGGGGAGAGGAATACAACTACATGTACGTGTAAAACAGGCAAACGTGCCGTGCACATCTCTCCCAGTCTTTTTCCAAGCGACCTTGTGTGCGCGTTTGAATTATTTTCAATTTTCTCCAAAAACGTGACCATGTGTACGGGGCAAGAACTATCCTGTGTGAAGACTTGACCACCCGTACCCGTTGTGGATTTTCCCCGTAGACGTACATGTAGATGTAAACGGGAGTCAATGAACGAAATGAACGGAGTGTGTTGATGGCCCAGGCAAGGTGAGCTTCACATTTAGTATGTCATGTGCATGTACGTGTATGTGTACATAATTTATACTAGATTCACTGTTCAACCGACGCTCACTGCAACGATAATCTTTATCATAGCGGCTAACTTTGGCACAATGAGGACCAACTCTGGCAGTTTCCCTTGGTAGCCAGCATGCATACAACAGTAAAGCAATCATGTACACTTCCCAGAGTCAAGCCCGGCCCTCGAAGCATGTTGTGCATTCTGCCGTTATCCAAGGAGAGTGTTGTGGAGGGAAGCCAAGGTACAAGTCTGCATTGTGCCGCATTGAGTGCTGTATTGCACCAGGTTTAGCTATAGAACAAAGCTAGGGCATTGCCTCTTATCCTCCAGTGTCGGCTTCTGTGAGCAAAACTCGTCTTGGCTCTATGACATCATTGTGTAGAGCGTGTTATCTCGACTTTGGGAACAACAGTAGCTAGAGAGTACTAGGGTTCACCGGGTGTTTGCGGCCGTCGTGAGTTCCCTTCGGGAACAGACATGATTATTTCCTTATTTTTACTAGCGTCTAAGTTTGTTTTGCCCTGGGAATTTGATTTTCTTGCCTTGCCTCTGTCACTCACAAAGGGACACACAACCAAAGCGAGGGCCTGGCCCTAGGCCCTGAGGGCCCATACTGAGGAATTTCAAAATGATTTTGTTTTCACTTTGTGTACATTTGGTTGCTGTGACTGTTGGTGTTGTTGTTTTACATTTGGTTGCTGTGACTGTTGGTGTTGTTGTTTTATGTACTACTCAGGCTACTGTCACCTTAGCTCTCAGCATGCTCAGTTGGAATGCCAAGTTGATGTCATGTTGTCCTCTGGTCTGGACCCCCTGGCGATCTTATTGCTATGGCTTTACGTGGTTCTGAAAAGCAGTCAATCATCGGCTGGACATGAGGTGCTGAAGTCACAGTTCCGTTGGCAGAGCTGCAGCACTTTCACAGTAGGTGGAGTTGCTGAGTGTGACCCATACATAGGGACCCCATGCCGTGTACACTTTCCACAGGGGCTGTGTGAAGGTGGCAATACTGGAGCAAGCATCCACAGTGACACGGCATAGGTAGTAAAAATATTATACTGATAACTGGTGCTATTAAAATTTGCATTGGAAAGACAGTTTGATTCATAGAGTTGTAAAACTTACTTGACTAGGACTGTGCGGAGCAACTGATCTCATCCGACCCATCAAGCTGCTGCCTGCCAGCATGTCTTATACAAATGTAGAGGTTATGAGATTGTGTCATCATTTGAGGTGCTTTGCAAAACTACGGTGGCGCCGCAAGCCCTGTCTTGCCACTCAATACACACAAGTACAAGGCATAATGCGTCGATTGTGTCATTCGGCGTAGCCTCTATTCGAAGATAATGCAGATGGGAGAGCACAGCAATGCTGGCACATCATGCTGTCGTTGTGGCTGATAACACTTGGATTGTGGACTGTCAGAAACGTGCCACCAACACCGCCTATCAGAAAAAGAAAGATGGGAGGCCCTGAGCCTGCTCCACTGATCCGACCGTTGATATGCACGCTTTGGACTGGCTGAACTGTGCATGTGTGCACATGCTGTATGATCACAACGTGCTGTGCATGAGTTCCTTGTGTCAGAATTCGTCAACGCTATGTCCAGACTGATTAGGCTCAGCATGTGGTCCGTTGCCAGTAGTCACAGTATCGTGTAGGTGATATGGACTAATATGGATCAGTCTTCCCTTTTTTTTATTCCTAAGACGAACTCAGTATCATGCATATCCAATACAGTATATAGAGCATCCCCTGAACTTCTGAAGACATGATGTCACAGCTTATTACAAAAAAACAACTCTTGCCTGGAGTAGTCTGGACTGTGCTGCATGTACTTGCAGTACATTAAATTAAATTAATGCAAAACCTACACCAGCAGGATCTAGGACCAGGTGAAAGGAAATAGAAGATGGAATACAATGTTTAAAGTCTTGTTGGTTCATATTTCTGAGTGCACGTGTCTGCCTTTGTTGTTCCCCCTGATAAACGAGGAAGGGAGATTATACTTCACTGAAAAGTAGAAGCAAGCCATGATGGGCATTTTGGAGTTATTGGATTTTTTCTTTTACTTTTACTTTTAACCTAGAGATACAGTAGCCGTAGTACAGTATGCTTGAATACGTGGGAAAGTGAAACAGTGGTGTGCATGTGCATGTTTTGGCTACTAAAGTATGTTCAATACTTTCTGACATGGTTTAATACACAACAATGACTGGATCCATTCATGACCAATGTCTATGATAGGCCTTTCAACTCATGTCTAGTTAAGATAGGCCTTTCAACTCATGTCTAGGATTGCCCGGCTGAACACATCCTGTAATAAGGCTGTATACTCACAGTATAGACTGTTATGTCTACAGTAAATGAACATTACGTTTGTAGTCAAGTAAGTAATTCGTTTTAGTGTTTTCTTTTGCAGTGGGTCTTGTCACTATATTTTGCTTTGTTTGTTTCTCTCATGTTCTACATGTGGGAGCTGACTGTCGACGGTCCGGCCTCGCAACCGTCTCCCATTCACCCTTCTTCACGTTTCACATCAGTCATCATAGTACTAGTAGATCTACGTCTACGAGCAGTGGGAGCAGTTTCACACCTTGGGCTAGGTTTCAACACTACAGCGACATGTCCCAGCCTAGCTACGAAAGAAGTACAATACCAGAGTCTAGACGACAAGCAGTGCATCTGTTGTGGAGTGATGATCTGTGACCGAATGGCAATGGCGGGACTGGTGACCCAGGAGCTGCGTTTCCTCACTATCTAACACTACAAGTAGTAATAGTAACACCATGACCATGACATGACTCGGTTACACTGACTAACACTTGTATTGGTACTGACTACTGTAACTAACTAAGGCGTGACTGATTCGCTTTCCTGATGAGTGATGGCTAGTGTTCCTGTGTGCCCCCGAATACTAGTAATAGCCCTGAGCACTAGTGTTCCTGTGCGCTCCTGTGCGTGGCCCGAAACAACAAGCGCATGACGAACATCGGTTCCCAGGCTCACCGCTGATCCTCACTGACCTCAGTTATCTGCTGTACTGGCCATGATCGCCTGTACTACACAGACTCAGTCCAATATTACCATGATTACGCAGGCAATGCAATGATAATGCATACCACCACCACTACTCCTGGGGCAGTGTATCTGCACTACTTTTCAACTCTGGCAATCGAACCGCAATGGGGCTAGGTATTTTCCAGGGATCGCACAGACTCACCGACTCAGTACAGTTTCTCACCGCGTCAGCGTCACGCATGTCGGGCAGGGAACGCTGCGACACGCGAAGAGGAACGCAAGTGCAAGAGCACTCACTGTGACTAGTGTATATGTGCGCAGCATTATTGTTTGCGATAACGGTCTGTTCCATTGTTTGATTGTGAAGTGCTCCCCTCTTCTGGGCCCTTGGATTTCATCAGCAGCAGGTGGGACATCACAACACTGAACAGCAACGGGAGTTGCAACTGCCACAACTGGTTGAGTTGCCGCTGGACTGTAGACTGTAGTCCAGTCGCGAATAGAGCCTCACCTTCTGGGAGCGCACCGCATAACGTCCTCGAATTCTTGAAGGTTTCCCTGTGCGGGGACCGGCCTTCACCGATTGGGAAGGTTTTATTGAGCAACAGCCCACCAGCAACATTCAAGCATTGGACCAGGCGACGCCTCTGCCGGAGCATTGGACGTTTAGAAGAGTATTTTTATTTTCATTTGTGGCTGTCGACTACAGTCAAAGTACCCTACACGGAGTGGGGTCGCTAGTGGCAGATGTGGGAGGTCGACGCCAGGGGACTACAGCTAGTACAGGATCTTAGACTGGCAGGGTCTCAAGAGGGGTCTTGTCCTGTTTGACGTTTGACTGGATTTCTCTGACTTGGACCACCATCACCGCCGAATGCTAGCACGCAACACCCTGCATGGTCTGTGTTGCTGCCTCCTGCAGGTTACAAGTACAAGCACAAGCACACGAGCTCATCAACGTTACGTTCAACTGAGTGCACGCATTTGTCATGACTTGAAGATCAAGACAAGAGAGGGAGAGACACGACGCGCACACTGCGGCACAGTGCAGTCCGCCGTGGAACGGCATGGCAGTCTTTGGCATAGACGGATCGCGGAGTCCTCGACTCGTCTGTCGTGTGCACCTCTGACAGGCCTGTGGCTGTGGTCGCTAATATCAGCGCCGTCGTGCATTGTCGTGCAGTGTCGTGCAGTGTCGACCGACTCGTTCATCTTCTGTTGTGCTTGCGGCTTCAGCGTAGTTGTCAGCTGGTCTCAGTCCTGATTTCAACGTTGTGCGCCCTTTTCGGATTCCGACAGAGGATTGCAATGACCTACTGCTCGGTTGGGCAAGCAGGGACCAAGCTCGTGAAGTCAGCAGGGAGGAGATCCGAATAAGAAGAGGAAATAGTTTTGAAATTGTTCGGCGACAATCGCCGGTTTCTTTGGAATGGCGTCGTCGAGCGCTTCCTCTCGGAGTTGTTCGCGCTGCTGTGGTTCATTCATCTTGGCCATCATTGCAGCAATAGCGCTCGTTCCGGTTGGACACTGCAGTTCTGGTGAGTGGTCCTTACACATACTTGTAATGTGTTCCCGTGCCTGATCCCAGTGTTACAGTGTTACAGGGTGAAATTGCGGATGTCCTTGCACAGTTTGTTTTTTAGTGTAGCTTTCGTTATCAACAGTTGACAGCGGTGGAAGCGTTACCGCCGGTAGCTTTGAGTTTCGTTCAAAATGGAACCATGCTAGAACTCCATGTCCTGCAACAATGCAAGGCGAGTCGGGTGGGTAGAGGAATATTGTATTTTTGTAGCCTGGTACTTGGTAGGGATGTACTGTACTCTGTAGTGATGGTTCAAGGTTCGATGGGACTGTCTTCAACTAATAATATTATTTACTTACTCATGTCCAAGTTAGTTACTTGAAGTAGACTGCAAAAGTGAAGCTTGAAGGATGTGTTTTCGACGGAACTCAATGGGTTCATTGTGCTTGTGTGTCAGCTTGGCGATGTCTCTGACTTTCAGTGCAGTGTACTCTCGCCTATTAGCGCTAACTAATCGATTGTGTGTTGTGTAACATGGTGTACGACTTGCGGCGCTGGTTTGCGACAGGCCATCATCGGCCACGTCGAGACCAAAATTAATCGTTTCACTGTTTGCTTCCTTGACTAGCTCGCCAGCAGTAACTGAGCTAGGCAGATCGTCGTAGTCAATTTCATTGTCAGGGAATATTATTACTCTGATTTCGCCATGCCGCTGTCCAAGAGAGGAAGCAGTCATTCAATCTCTTTTCACCCCGCTGAAGCCCCGCTTTCCCTGGGTAGTCCGAGTGCTTCGGAATGAAATGGTAGTTCATGTGGACATTCACTCCTCCGTAGGTGCCTGTGGGGGAGAGGCATTGCCGGTGTTTGTCGTAAAAGCTAACGGTGATCCAAACCTTCCGTACTTTCCACATATGTACGGAAAGCACTCTTCCGGACCCACATTACGGAAGTAACATAGTTGAGCAATATATGGTACGAAATCGAAATGAATCGATCAGCTGAGTAGAAGAAAAGTGTAGATCTAGCAACGAAAAGACAAGTGCTTGCCAAAAAAGCACTGTATACGGTAGCACATTTCTTGGCATTGTTGGCATCGCAAAACACTGCGAATACGGAAAGTCAGAAGACCCAGCTAGCTCTGCGTAAAGGAAAGTAAAAACTGGAGTGGATGTGACTTCTATCACTGGCACTGCACTGAGTCTGTGCTCAATGCCTCCAATAGTAATACTGTGCAGTAGTACACATAGTTGAAGTATTTGTTTTCAATCAACTGTGACACATTTTCTAATGGAGTTACTGAAAGTGCAGGATACGGTGCATCTCAATTTCACTACCTAGCTGTAGACAGTGTAGTGTTACTGGTACTTGCTGCCTCTACACACTCCATGCAGTACATGCACTGTGCTCTTCTTTGCCTGGGCCCCAATATAAACTGGGCTGCCACAACAATACCATGAATACTGAAGCATCCAATTGAGAGACAGAAGAGGAAATCTTACATCTATGCAACGGCATGATGGACCAACAAACAGCAGGAGAGTGGTGTATAGCAGTAATGTGCACCTACTGTTGACCAGGACATAGTGCTAAGAAACTGACATGATGAAAGTGGTCAATCTCTTGTCTGTTCTTCTAACCAAGAGGGGGCTACTTAATCAGCCCCTATTGATGATATGCTAGTGTTTTGCTTTTTCGTTGAGGCGGGCTGGAAAGCCAACCCTGAGAACATTTCTTGATACAGTGCACCAGCATGTACATACTTCTCAAGTAGCAAAATGCACCTGTTGTAAGGCCATCACATGCACACATGGCCTAATCATTACCATTAACATTATTGAACTTTTAACAACTGCAAGGAGTACATTGTCTTCCAAAGCTATGCTCATGAGTTGTTCCATTGCTGTGCTGATTGCTTCCGAAAGCAAGTGTTAGTTAGTGCACTCTAGTGTGTTGTTCTTTGTTCAAGCGTCCTCGAATACCTGAAAATCTTTTGCCAGGGGAAGAACTTGGTGCCGGTGTCCAGTTTGGCTACACTGCGCTGATTGCTGCAGTATTGTGTCTAGAGCAGTGTGCTCTCACCTTGCAGGCTATCGTAAATAAAGTTACATGTGAACAGCTGGGCGCATCTTTTCTCTCAAGTTCGCGGAGTTCGAATTGCTAACCGGAGCAATGTATCATCAACGTATTTGGTGTGTTTGTTATCTTACACGACTAAGTACTGCGGATAGTTACATCCACTGGGCACTGTTAATCGTATCTGCATACTTCCCTGAACCCTTTGGACTAACAGCCTCACGTGTTACCTGGCCCAGGCAAGTAGTTAGGCCGGGCGTGTTGGAGAAGGAAGAATTTCCGGCAGTGTTAGAAATTGACAGGGATGAATCATGGAGGAATTGCTCAGTCTGCTTGATCTGATGGGATATCCTTAGTTGACTGGGTTGCTATTTCCTGAAAGGAGATACTTGCTTTGAGAGTGTTATTCTGGGCAGTCTGTCCCACTTCTATTCACTGACGCCAGTCTGGATTGTGTCCACTGGGCAAGGGTTCAAGCAGGTCTGTCTAAACTACTAAAGTTCAGCACCCATTTGTTACGTTGCTACAGAGACAATCGATGTGTAGCTGTGCCATGGTCAGCATGTATTAGCCTGGGGGAAACTTCTGTTCCCGTTGAGTGCTGAATGGCTCACCTGGCAGTGAGGGCTACCATTTTCCTTTTGTACTGGCGGCAAATTCCATGCTGTTCACAATCTTAGACTGTAGCCAATTGTTAGTGAACCGCTAGTTTTGTAGGAGTACAAGGTATAGTACTGTACATCATGGTATTGTGCTGGAGGTTTACATATATGTATAGCCATGTGTAACATTGACATCAAGTTCTGTGGCGTTCTTGATCCTGGAGAGATACTCCAGATCCACCACCACCACCACCACCACCACCACCACCACCACCACCACCACCACCACCACCACCACCACCACCACCACCACCACCACCACCACCACCACCACCACCACCACCACCACCACCACCACCACCACCACCACCACCACCACCACCACCACCACCACCACCACCACCACCACCACCACCACCACCACCACCACCACCACCACCACCACCATCAACCACCACCACCACCACCATCAACCACCACCAAACCACCACCATCATCCGTGACCACGCCCATCATCCGTGACCACCACCATCATCACCACCACCACCACCACCACCACCACCACCACCACCACCACCACCACCACCACCACCACCACCACCACCACCACCACCACCACCACCACCACCACTTATTATGCGGTAGCTATCTGTTCTTTGCCGCCTGGTGCTGTGGTATAATATTTGTAAAGAATATACGAAATATGGATGGTAGATGGGAGAGAGTGCTCTTGTCATCAAGGTGTCCATGACTACGTATACTGGGGCAAGATTAAAATAGAACGATTTCTGTAAGGGAATGCACCCTATAGACTAGGGTGTGTAGCCTGTTGGACAGCATACTTGAGAGGTGCTCTAAACCATTGATGTTAGTATTTGCCCGGAGTGTTACCCAGGAAAGCAACACTTGAAAAAACAATATAGGCCATCAGGGATGTTGCCTTACTTCTATAATTGCTAATAGTCACAGTTAACTGGGCTGAGGATAAGTCCTGGGCTTGGCTTTGTTTCTCTATAGCCTGTTTCGCTCTTTAGTACATGTACTGAGTCTATACTTTGGGTTGGTCATCTGGCTGTAAAAACATCTACTTACACCAATTGAAGTCATTCCTTTTGTACAAATGGGCTTGGTAACGAAATTGATCACGAAAGGGCTCTGGATATGATTAGTTTTAAAAGCGGAAGGAGGGATGTGTGTAATTGGGAAACTCAGTTTCTTGGGCTCCACAAGCTTGTGTTACTTTAAATATGTTGGGAAAGGATCTCAGTATAGCTTTGCACAATTGTGTAAAATTATCCTCGCCATGGTTGGAGCAACTTTTGGCCATGGCGATATTCAGTTTGGAGCTTTCAATATGTTCATTTTCACTTCTTGTTTCTCCCAGATGACTCGCCCTATTTTACATCTAGCCTAGAATCAATTGTTGTTGCAAGACCGCATCTTGATGGATCCGTCCTCACGGAGCTGAATTGTGAGGTGGAGCCAGCAGACTCTGTTCTGGATGTCCGGTGGTACAAGGACGGCGTGTTTGTATCGGATGCAAACTCCTCTCTGCTCGAGGTTACTGAGACTGGAGTGTACCAGTGTCATGTGGACACTAACAGCAGCACTGCAGTACTGGTCAGCAAGAATGCCACCGTCACGTACTGTGAGTACCTCTGAGTAGACGCAGCGTTCTGTTGGCAATGCAGCTGCATGTGACAACAACACCTTTAAGACTAGTGCTACATGGACATGTACTTCTTCACATGTTCGTCCTTACTAACAGTAACACCATGCCTTCCTATCTGCCCGTGACGAATCAAAGCTGAGAAAGAGTGGTTTGTTGGCATGGCCTCTACTGATAATGTACAGGTCACTAACTGTGAAGAAGTGGTAGACGGGAATGTGTTTTCCCCGATTGTGCTTTCTGGAACATTGGGTCAGACTAATCACCATACCTGTGCCGATAAGTACTAGGTGCAACATGTTTGGGTATGCAGCACTGCTGGCGGTGTAAGCTCTATTCCTGCGAAGATGCAAACTCTTCTCATGAACCTCTTGCCTTATCCCCAGACTTGTGAACTTTGTACCGGCATAGTTAGCATGTGAAAGATAAAATAGGGTCAAAATTTCACAATTGCTGTTGATATCCTCACAGCCATTAGACTAAGGATTCATAATGATGAATCGTACAAAAATGTCTCCTTTTGCTCTGTCGTCACTCATCTGTTCCTTCAGATGATGTTGCCCGGTTTGCGGCAAGCCTTGTATCAGCTAGGGTACCAGTGCCTTTCATTCTCGGCAGCACACTGGCCAGATTGAATTGCTCAGTAACGCCTGAGGATGCAGTCCTCAATCGCCTGTGGTTCAAGGACAACGTGCTTCTTGCTACTGGCACCCCGGTGCTAAACGTAGAACAAGCTGGTGTGTACCGTTGCCATGTATTGACCACCGACGGTACTCTCAACAGTGACAATGCCACTATATCTTACATACCAATTGGTAAGTTGCACACTGTATCAAACTCATTGACGGTTATTTTGCACTGTATCAAACTCCTTGGGTTGTTTGCACTGTATCAAACTCAAAATGTGAAGAAGAGGTTGGTGCGACTTCGGCGATAGTAGGGGAAGAGTGTGTTGCTCCCTACATGGGAGCTCGCGATTTTCCTGCCGACTTGAATTCTCACTTGACTGACTAACGACTGCCATCCAGAGCACACGATGTTCAAGAGGTGTTTGTCGCGCTGGAAACGGAGCGTCTCTGTAAGTTTGTATCCCTGGTGATGTTTGTGCCTGGAGAGTATATAAGTGGTGCTCTTCAGGCACAATCTTCCTCAGCCTACTCAAGCTCAACTGATGAGGGGTGAATTCTCCGAAACACTGTGTATTGAGCAGGGAGTGGTGCTTTCTTGCAGGTTTGCCGAAGGGACGGTTCGATGGACTTCTCGTGTGCTCTTGATGGCAGTCGTGAGTCAGTCAAGTGAGAATTCAAGTCGGCGTGAAGATGGCGAGCTCCCATGTAGGGAGAACACACTCTTCCCCTGTGTCAAACTCACTGGGTTATTTGCACTGTATCAACTTCACCAAGCACAGCATACCAATGTATACACGGAGACAACACTGTGCATAGTTTGTAATCATGTGACATGAAAATAAGAACGGTCTAGGCTAGAAGGCTACACCCCAAGTTCTTCGATGACCGACAGTACTGTAGCATGAAATCCTGACTTGCTCTCTCTCTCTCTCTCTCTCTCTCTCTCTCTCTCTCTCTCTCTCTCTCTCTCTCTTTCTCTCTCGCTCTTGCTTTCACCCTGTAGATTCCAGCATAAGGTTTGATGTCAGTCCACAGTCTCTGGTGCTGGAAAAGCCATTTGTTGCACAGTCGGCCAGCCAGCCAACACTGACAACCCTTTCGTGTGTAGTCGAGCCTATGGATCAAGTATTGGGGACAGTGTGGTACGTGGACAATGTGCTAGATCCACTCAAGAAGGATTCCGACACGTTCCGTGTGATGAAGAATGGTACCTACAGCTGCCGTGTGTTGACCAAGGGTGGTGTGCTGGTCAGTGATGATGCTGTCATATCCTACTTAGATACGAGTAAGTCAAGCTTTGTGTTGGTGCATGGGACTACTTATAACTGCTAAAGACATACCCTATACATGTATAGATTATTCACGGTGTGCACTCTACCATAGCTTCTGATTGGTCATGCTATTACCTCGGTTAGCCTAGTAGTAGATTTTAGTAAACTTCAACGCAGGGGCAGAGTGGCTCGTGACGTTGTATTTGTTCCCATCCTACTTTTGTACCATATACGTATTGTTTCAACATCTTGAATATGTATTGTGTTGCTGGAAAATCCTTCAGCATGTGTGCACTTGTGTGTGTGTGTGTGTGTGTTTGTGTGTTTGTGTGTTTGTGTGTGTGTGTGTGTGTGTGTGTGTGTGTGTGTGTGTGTGTGTGTGTGTGTGTGTGTGTGTGTGCACATGTGATTGGACCATGTCCTGTGCACAGATGTAGTACCCTATTTCACATCCAGTCCACGATCAGCTGTTGTGAAGAAGCCCCACAGAGTTGGGCCCATCATTAGTCAATTAAGCTGCCAAGTAGAGCCGCAGCATATGGTTATCAGAGTTCGCTGGTACAAAGATGACAAGCTACTGGCTGCTGTGGATACAAATTCATCATTGAATGTTGTGGAAAATGGGACGTACCATTGCCGAGTTGAAACTAAGCATGGTACTATCCGCAGCTTCCCAGCTGTGATTTCTTATGCTGATCCAGGTGAGAATACGTTTTCTGTTATGTGCATGACATCTCTATAAATAGATATCCCTTCCCGAAGCTATTTACTGAGTCAAGAAACTTTATCTTGCAAGGTAGGCAGTAGGCCAACACAGTTCCCTGGTATCTCTTGATTAATTCCTTGCCTTGTGTTACGCGAATCTTACCACAATGATGTGTTACACATATCATCCCATGATGACGTGTTGCACAAGTCTTGGCATGACAATGGCTTGCCTTCTGCCTACCTATGTTTACTGTTTGTGCACTCTAGTTGTCACCATATCCATCCTGAACACCCGGGGCACTGCTTTTCTACGCTGCGTGGATGGCCAAGGGCGGACAGTTGCGGACACGGATGACTACAAGGTTGTCTGGAAAAGAAAAGCTGTGATGGAGCATGGCATGCGTGTGGTCAATGATCGCAAGCACCGTGTGTTCCCGCAGACAGGCCTGCTGCAGGTGAGTTGGCTGCATGCTCCTTGACACGCCATGGCCTGCAATGGCAAGCAGACCCATGCACTGGGGCATGACCTTATTTGTCGCGTCGCTGTTGGCACTGATTTGGCATCTACTGGATATATCTGCAGGAGTCTATTAGTAGTTTCTGCGGTCGTTGTCAACCCGGTGGGAAGATGATCTATTTCTGTGATCTACCCAGGGGGGTTGCTGCTGCTATTACTGTAGCAGCAGTGACAGATGATCTGTTAGTGTACTGGTTTTGCTATGGCTGACAGGGTGAGCACCTCATGATCCAGGCTGGTTCTCAGGCTCTTGATTTTCCCTTGAGGGGCAGCCCCCTGTTCACACGTACCAACTTACCGCCTGGTGACCCTCAACCCGAGAGGTGTTGCATTCTCAGACCATATTTGGCTTTTTGGAATTATTTCCTAGTCTAGGAGGGTCTTGCCTGTAATGTGTGAATTGTCCATCCTTGGTATGGGTCAGGTCTATTCTTAGACTCAAAATACACCAGACTGTCACCATGGGAGGACGGGTGGAATCAGTTTTTGATTGGTCAAGCCAGACGATAATCTTCCATACTTTGTTTATGATAATATCATGGCGGCGGTTACACTTGACCTCAACTATAAACACACTATGAGGGGGGGGGGGGGGGGGGGGTTCAGCGATGACCTGACCAACCGGACCGGTTCCGTCGGACCTGCGTGGTCTAGCATGTTGTAGGATTGGGTCCATTGTTCTAACTACCGTACTTTCAGGAGTACAAGCCACACTAGAGTATAAGCCACACTGGAGTATAAGCCACACTGGAGTATAAGCCACACTGGAGTATAAGCCACACTGGAGTATAAGCCACACTGGAGTATAAGCCACACTAGAGTATAAGCCGCACTAGAGTATAAGC
>NC_088646.1:12827590-12847295 GCF_964019385.1 Sycon ciliatum
CTGCCCAGAGCATGGCCTTGTCTTGCGGTGCATAATGCGAGAACTCCAGGAATTCGCGGATAGCCTTGAGGTCGTTGGGTGTCACCGCACGTCTGGATGACGGAGGCACAGGCATTGGCCTGGACGTCAGCTTGTCACGGTCGATGCCCTTCAGCAAGGCCAGTATCCTGGGTGCTCTGAGCAGATCCACCGGACCATCATTCAATACAAAGTGGTGGCGGACGGCTGCTAGGTATACCCTGATTGTCTTCCCAGACAGTGACGCGGACAGTGACGTCATGAAGAGAACTATATCATTGACCGTCGGTGCCAGATGGCTGAAGCGGAGCTGCTGCGCAAACTGAATGTAGGACCTGACTCCAGGGCTGTAGGTCTGGCGTGTCCGGGGCGCCACCGATTGGGCCAGGAGCCTGCTGGCTTGAGCGTCGAGTATCTCCCTCCTGGTGGTGGCTGGAGGTGAATGATATCGAACCCACCCATCTGCAATGTGGGGACACGGCAGCAGCACCAAACGCAGTGGATAATAAAATAAGCAAGCAGTTAAGCCAGTACGAAGAGCAAAACATGACAGACCATCGCATCGCTGTGCCCAGCTACAATGACTTTGAAGGCAAACTAACTGGCTGCTTGCAATACGTATTTATTTACCGAAGCATCCCGGTATTAATGCGCCGGTTTGGACGCATTTGAGCATCCCGGTGCTCGCCTCACAATCATCAGCGTCCGTCGCCAGTTTGCGTATTTAGAGCATCTTGGTGCCAGCTATACTAAATATGGGCATTTTAGGTATCCCTTTCGCTACCTGCCCATCCTCTTGGGCATCCCGGTGCCGGACTTATTATTACGTGTAACCCGGTGTCCGTCCAGGTGTGATAAGCATCCCGGTGCTCGCTTACCGCTTAATTCATATGGGCATCCCGGTGCCCGCTTGACTAACAATTATAGGCATCCCGGTGCCCCTTACAACGCAACCCGCTCACATATGCATCCCGGTGCTCTCCTTAGTATTGTTACGCGCAACCCGGTGCCCGTCTGGGTGTTAAAGCATCCCGGTGCTCGCTTATGGCTGTGGGCAACTTGGCCCCATACTGCTTGTTTTAGTTCCGCGCAATTAAATGTGAATTGCCGTAAACAGTTAAGAATGCATCACTTAGCCTCGCATCAAGCCCAGGGTGTAACGTGTACGCATCCACGCTAAGGCCATCTTGATGCCGGCCCACATAATTATCGCTCGCATAGGCATCCCGGTGCCAGTCTGAGTGCAATGAGCATCCCAGTACTCAACTTAATACCCTGACATAGGGGCATAGCTATACCACGATGCCAAAACGCCTATGACCGTTGAGAGCCAATTTTTGGTTTTTGCAGGATTGCACTATATGAGCACTGCATAGCCACTTCCTTCCAAAAGAGAGCAGCGAAGCGGGGGGGGGGGGGGGGGGGGGGGGGGCAGTGTAGGGAGGAGAGCCGCCCGTGCTAAAGGGTGGGCGAATAGTAAGGGAGAGATTGAACTGAGAAATTGGTTTCGGTGTAGTTGGTATGGCAGAAAAAAAATAACAATAAGTCAGTGTAGTGACGGCGAAGGCCAGACACAGCAAAACGGACACCCCAAGGGGCTGTGAATATATTGTGAGACATCATTAGACGATCTAAGTTGGCAGTGGAACTGGGTCCGGATTGGCAGACGGAGCTAGCGAGCGGAAGCGACTGAGCTGTAGACGGGAGAGGGCGTCCGCAATACTGTTGTCGATACCTGAGATGTGACGGATCAACAGGATGAAGTTGTAGCGTGCCGCAATACGCAGGGTGGTCCGTATGAGGTTCATGACCTCCAGATTCCGGCATGAGCCGGATTCCCATGCTGTGGCGACAGCTTGATTGTCGCAATGGAGGAGGATCTTCTTCGTCTGCCACTGCGGGCCCCACAATTGCGCGGCCACAGCAATGGGATACATCTCCCGCCACATGATAGAGGAGAAAGGGCCGTGCTGGTGCTCCGGGCCCCATTCTTGGCAAAACCAGGCACTCTGAAAGAAACCTCCAAATCCCGGGCCGGAAGCATCGGTATAGAGCTCAAAGTCTGGGGGCTTCGACCATACTGGGTCACGCAGAAGCGCTCGGCCGTTCCAGTGTGGGAGGAACTCCTTCCACCAACGGATGTCTGCTTGAGCATCGGCGTCCAGGTGCACTTCTTCATCTAAGCCTGTCACGGTGGTGCTGGTATGGATGAGACGACGGGTGAAGGTGCGGCCGGCCGCAACCACTTTGGACGCAAATGAGAGGAGGCCAATTAGTGACAACAGTTGACGTTTCGTGCACGATGGGCTGACCGCCCACTCGTTGAGCCGCGCTTTGATCTCGAGAAGCTTGTCGGCCGGCAGCCGCATTTCCAGAGCCTGAGTATCCAGCTCAATGCCGAGCACTGTCATGACCGTGGCCGGACCGACAACCTTGTCTGCTCCTTCCGCGATGGGAACCCCGAGGTTGGCGAAAACCTCCAGGATGGTGGCCATGTGCACCGCTGCTGTTGATGTGGCGACCACCGGCGCTGGTGGTGAGACGTTGATGAAATCGTCAAGGTAGTGTTCCAGACACTTCAAACCGTAGTTGTGGCGAAGTAGCCAGGCCAGTGCTTCGGCTAGGCGGTTGAATAAAGCTGGTGCGGAGCGCAGGCCGAAAGGCAGCACTTTGTCGACATAAAACTTCCCCCGCCAACATATTCCGAGTAGAGGCCAGTCGTTGGGATGAACGGGACAGAGCCGGAATGCATGCTTGATGTCCACTTTGCATAGCAATGCCCCCTTCCCAGTGCGCATGACATGATCGGCCACCGTATCCACCGAGATCATTTGGAAGGAGAAGTCTGAGTTCTTGATGCCATCATTTATGCTCCTGCCAGCAGGAGCGGAGAGGTGCATGATTAGGCGGACGCCACCCGACTTCTTAGGTACAACTCCAATGCCAGAGGTGTGAATGGGGAGAACAGGAGGCTCCTCAAACGGGCCAGCCGTATGCCCGCGCTCACATTCCTGGCGGAGATAGTCATCGACTACTTCTGCATTGTCAGCAGCGGAGGACAAATTACGTGACAAAAAAGACTCAGACAGACAGTTGCCAAAACCAATGCGAACACCAAATTCAAGATCATGCAATAAGGAAGCGACCAACTGGTCATCGGGGTGTGATTCTAATTCTATTTTAAGTGCGCTAATAATGATGGGCGTGTGGGGTTTATGTGCAGATAAAGGAAGACAGGAGGAAGGAGTACTCATGGAGCTACTTGCGGGCTGGGCATTCCTTGGCCGGGTGGGTGCCAGAGCAGAAGGAGCAGCAGTGCTTAAAGCGGCATTGATTAAAGGAGCAGTTGCCCGCATTAAACTTGCGGCAGATGGTGGACTGCCCGGGCGTGTGGACACTTCCTCCGCTTGTTGCGCCCGAGGTGGCATGCAGCGTCCGGCTGTCGGAGCCGCGAAAAAGACAATTGTTGGCCAGGTGGCCCACCTTCCGGCACTTGGAACACGTGGGAAGTGCCTGGCCCGTGAAACATTCAGTGTACAGCGCCGTGTCAAGTGATGAAAGGGGGGTGCGTGCCCGAGCCACCGATTGCCGCACCCGGATGTCGTACTCGAGCACCGCAGCCAGGCGGTACTTCGCTGCGGCTTGCACAATGCGTAGCTGGTGTTCTGCCAAGCTAGCAGCGCAGGCCGGGTCGTTCGAGGTAGCTATAATCGTGAAGATGGACCATGCTTCCATCCACGAAGCTAAAGAATCAATTCGCCTCTTGGAGGCTTGAGAGGCGGAGATCACCAAGCAATCGCCGTCCTCGGCTAATTTGACCCGCTTAGAGATAGGCTGATCATCGGAGGGCCTCTCGTACTTGGCGGGAAGTAGGAGGGCCAGATCAAAAAACTCGACCTTGCAAATTTTTGAAATGGCTTCATTACTTACATGGCATACGCATGCAGGGAATGCAGGGAATGCGGGGGCAGAATCTAAACTGGCCGGCATCTCAGCACGGGCAGAATCATGAGTCAAAAACATACCGGCTTGATCTGATGGCCCATCAGACGCTCCCCTATCCGGTCCTCGAGATGCGGAGTGGGCCGACAACGCCGACGAGACCGAAGCCGAAATCATCTCCGCAAGAGACCGCTGCTGGTCAGGAGTGAAGGCCATGATGAAACTGGCAGTACGTTCCTAGGAATACGGCTGTGGAAAGACTACTATGCTCCTCGGCAACTGAGGAGGCTAGAGGAAACGACTAGAACAAGTGAAAACAAATTGTTGGTCAGCAATGACACACTCAGTTGCAGCACTTTCACCGGAAAGGGAACCTTGCATTTGTTGTCACACTAACTTGATTTTTTTTCTGTTTCTTATTCTAATTATTGTTATTTTTGCGGGTTCGTTTACTGGTTGCCATGGCGCCTTTGGCTTGTTGGTTTCGTGAATGTTAACTACGGTTTGCAATGTGCAAACCTCCATTTTGAAACAACAACAACAACATTATGTGCAACGAGGAGACAGAAATTTAAATAAATCACCACAATAAATTTCAAATAAGTATACAAGAGGAATAAAACAGAGAGGCTCCAGGCCGTCCAAGAGAGTGCTCAATACTGAGAGGCAGAGCTAGTTCAAACAAATAAAGGACGGAAAATGTGTTTTAACTCTGAGTTTCACGCACTAAGCGACTGATGATCCAGTACTGTACTGATCCAGATTACTCATTACTGTTTTCTGATGATTGCTTAGTGCGCGAAACTCAGAGTTAAAACACTTTTTCCGTCCTCTTATTGTTTAAA
This sequence comes from Sycon ciliatum, assembly GCF_964019385.1. Classification (NCBI taxonomy): domain Eukaryota; kingdom Metazoa; phylum Porifera; class Calcarea; order Leucosolenida; family Sycettidae; genus Sycon; species Sycon ciliatum. The sequence goes on from NC_088646.1 coordinate 12,832,396, forward strand.
CAAGAGGAATATAATAAATATTGAAAAAAGGGAGACATTCAATGTAACAACACAGCAATACACAGCAACGCAGGGATACATCTAGCCCATACAGTTGTAAAACAGGGTGTGAGGGTGTAGCGGTAGAGAGTTTATTGAGTGTCTCCCTTTTGACAATATTTTCCTCTTGTTACTGTAAAGCGTGAAATTTTTGCGGCGTTTTTAGTTCGCGTTTTCAGAATCCGGACAGGTTTGCGAGGTTTTAATTTTGCGATTGCAGAATGTGCTACTGTGGCATTCATGCTAAACCTTTCATGGATCTCCTTTTCGCGCTGTCTAAATTTCGCGATTTCCACGCGGTCGTGAATTTCGCAGAAATTAGACCATCGCAACAATTTCACGGTTTCAACGTGACAGTAACTGATTTCAAATTCATTGTGGTGATAACGTTTCCTGAAGATAGCCACAAGAAAACGCTCAGATCAACTAAATGTTGTTACTTGTTGTCTGCGGATGACTGTGTATTAACCTTTACTTCAGTAAGTGTGTTCTTTTTTGTTCTTAGTTGAATTTGGAATGTATCATTTTTTAAACTGTTCTTTCCATATGTTGTGTTGTGTCCAGATTCGTTCACGGTGCGCAATTTGTCAGCCATGGTGGTTGACAGTCACACTGTGCACTTGAGTTGGGTACCACCAGATACTGCAGGCGACGTAGCATGGTACCGGATTACCTGGAGAAGTCAAGCCCGCACACGTCGACAGCGTCGTCAATCCACAGGTGTACGTGATCGAGTGAAGAGCCAAGTCGTACCAGGGAATGCAACGTCAGCCAATATCTCAGTGGACCTTAGCAGAGGGCATGTTGAGTTTTCTGTGCAGGCATCACATGAAAGTGGTCTAGCTGGTGACATGGTGAATATAGTTCCCCGAGGCCAAGGTCAGTCCTCAGTCGGTTCAGTGTCCTGTACATATACTAGTACTCCGAGCCCCTACTCCTCACCACCTCAGTATCATGACAATCTTTCCTATGGCTTCTTGTCAACCTCCAAATACTTGTATTGTCTTCCCTGAGTTTTGTCTGTTTAGAAAGGAGCATTGATTCCAGCTCTGAACGCAAAAGTGTGGAACTGAGAGCTGTAACTGACTTTTTCTCTATCCTCCTCAGTTGAGCAAACCGTGTGTGTTTGGTCTTGTGTACTCTTGATACAACTTATCAGTGGGCACCCTGCATCCTGCACCATTCATGCATGTATGAGCATATGGTCGGAAAAATCATTTGAGACTGCTCAATGCACTTTTTATGCACGGGCTTGGTATGGTCCATTGCTTTGCTTTTGTATGACTATCAATACCAAAGGTCTTTTGCAAAGGTGCATTATACGGCAAATCTATTCGGGCTGTCCTGAGGTCTCCTATGGAGTTTGCTGCATGTTGATGTAAACACTTGATGTTCCCTGTGTGCTGCAGCACCTCTGATACACCAGTTTAAAGCGACAAGCAGGACAGCTGGAACCCTTCTCTTCACTCCATCATTGGCCGACGTGCGCTCTGCCTTCCAGTTGATATTTCACTTTGGAGAGGGCCTGCAAGCTCCGTTGCACATAGCTGCGGATGAGGTGCAATGTAATACGGAATTCTCATCGTGCTCCGTGGCTGTCAGCGCTGCGCAAGCATCTAGCCTAGGTACTCTAGACATGAGTCAAGCTCAGTCTCTGCAACTGCATGCTGTCAACACTGGAGCTCGGGCACTGTCGGCAAGCTTTGGTAAGGCCAGTACACATAAAGGAGGATTATGCACCTATAGGGTATTTGAGATGCCTGATGATACTCTTATCTGTCATGCAATGTGCTTACTTGTACAGAAACACTAGGCATCCGTGTGCAGTTCATCTTTAGTCTCGTGACTAGTATCGTTGACTTTGACAGAGCATCTACACGTGTCCAATTTTCTGAAAGATATTTGAAGTTTGTTTTGTGAAATCTTTGCCTAGGTTACGCTCTCACTTCAATACCCCACCTTTCCTTGCTCCACCTCAAGCAGTACTGTGTCGGTCATTTTGTTATGTTCCTCACAGCTATACCTCGAGTTCTAGTGCCTGTGCCCATCACAAGCTCCGCTGAAGGTGAGTTGTGTTGATCGGTATCACGGTGTTCCAGCTACGGTGTGACCTCTTCAGGAAAGGAAATTTAAAAATCGGATTTGTGAAAATGAAGTGCGTGCACTCAGCAGATTCTGCAGCTGTTTCTACATGTTTAAACTTGACATATCGAATGCCGTGTTCTTTTCTTTATGATGGCTGTTGTTTCAGATGTTAGTTCTACCCGTATTGACGTCACCAGCAGCACTGACACTACAAGTATAAGTAATGAGCAACCTGTCACCACAACCTTCCCATCCACTACAGATGGTAAGTAACTTAGTTGTTTAGGGATGAAAATCGTGAAACCTTTGTCTAGAATTTTCAGTAGGGTTGTGTATTTTATTTCACTGACCAATGGCAAGAGCCAGTACAAAGGAGGGGAAGTGCGGTATGAACATCTAAGTGTCACCACTTGTAGTCTTTGCGGTGCTGGGTCGAATGGTCTTGGTCTGAGGAAGCTGAGATGCTCCCTTCGTCTTATTCCTGATTGAACTCGTGCACTTCCCCCGAAACTGGATGATTGCATCCTACAAGTGATTTGTGTGGAAAATCTCACTGAAAGCGTCACTTTGTTCTTATAGAAGCACGGACAAGCGTGAAACTCCCAGAACCTGTAATCTTCTGGACGCTTAATCGAATGGTATTGGTCGGAGGAGGCTGCGATATACCACTCGGCCTTCATTCCCTGTTGAACATGGTCCTGCATGCCGCCCGTACTAATCTTCAGACAACTGCATGCCATTTGGCTCTGGCCTCATGGTATCGAGTCATGGTATCGAGTCATGGTATCGAGTCATGGTATCGAGCACCTTTTGCAAGTACAGTGTATTTGTATTTGTATTCATCCAGCATTCAGTTCTGGCTCGTCAGACGACTTCTAATAAAATGTTTTAATGGGAAATAAAGGGTGATAGCCAACCATGGCAAACTATGGGTAAACATTAGCGACATATTCAAAGCATTTGATTTTGTGATTAGTGCAGCAGGCGCAGCTAGCCAGAGAGAAGATATTTTTAAAATTCCTTGATATCAGTGCATGATTGAGGTAGAGCAGACCATAGCCTAGGGAGTATGCAGAGAAGAAAGGAGACTTCAGGTACAGCCGGGGAGGATCAGGCACACGGTAGAGTAAGTGCATTGTGAATAGTGCAAGTGGGAGAAACTTGACCAGCTATTACATTATTCATTAGCAAGTCATTTTGTGCTAGAGAGTCTACATGTATGTCCACATGTATGTCTTATGTTCCGTCCAGATGACAGCGATGACACGAAAGCAGGTGGCTTGAGCTCACTGTTCCTCATCATCATTGCAGCGTGTGGCGGAGGAGTCTTGTTCATTATTATCCTGATGGTGGTGTGCTGCTGCTGTGGGTGTTGCTGTTGCAATTCCAAATCAAGGTAAACACACATATGCACACTATCATTCGTGTGCCCTGTGACTAGGCAACATCACCTCATTGATAACGTGCCTGTGGCAGTCCAATATATTGCAGCTCTTTTCCTACTGATTGTTTTGTTCTGTGATCATTTGAATTTATGACGATTGGATGGTCCTGTTTTTGCTTTCGTGCAAAGACCATTCTGTGGCACGTGTAGCACAGAAATTGCTGGTAAATTGAATTCCGATTGTGAAGAGTACTGGTGCGAATGGCCTCATAGGATATACCTGCTCTACTTGGGCTAATGTAATTTGTCTTCCTCCAACTATACCTCTATTCAAAGACCATTCTCTTTGTGTTCTTGTATATATTGCTATGCAGTCGGAAGACTTCAGACTCGGAGCTTGCTGCTAGAAAGCAGAGTCAAGAACGAGAAGAAGCCATGAAGGAACTGGAATCTCCTCTCCCCGTTGAAGTTCACAACCCTCTTTCCGCTCGCAACCCATCCTTGCCCAATATTGACAATGATGATGATGATATGTTTGTGGAAACGGGACTTGGTGAGAAGATGGCGTATACTTCGGGGAATGACCTCTCTGTGTCCTATCAGCCAGGCAGTGACTTGCCACCCCCGCCACTATTCAATGAACTAGAAGACGACAATCCATCGTTGAAACTTCATCCTATAGAAATGATGACGTCCCTTCCACCACCATCACCGCCATTGCCTCCTCCACCACAAGTATCTGAGAGTTTCGAATTGCCAACTTACACCCCGGGTCCGCAGGTTGATGAGATCCCTCCTTCGGTTGATATCACGGCAGCAACACCCACGGTGGGTGGCCCTCCACCACCTCCACCTCCACCCCCGCCATTACCAGTAGGCGGCATACCCGCTCCAGCATGGCGACAACAGAATGGCGAGGCATCATCATCAGGCACCAATGACAGTGGTCGTTTCAGTGTTCGAAGTGCAGACGTGAATAGTGAATTTGGATCACGTGCTAGCCGTGGAAGTCGTCGCTCAATGCCAGCCCTCACACCCGATGACCTGAAAGGTGCCCTGAAGAGAAATCGACAGCGCCCTCCAATCCCAAAGCCCATGCGAGGTGACGCAAGCGTTGTTGTTCGACCAAGTCTGAGGTCTATCCCACGCCCTAGCTCCATGCAACTTGATATGGAGAAGGATAAGCAGCAACAGATGGAAGCAACTGGCGGCACCCCAAAGAGCGAAACAATCAGATCAACATCATCAGCATTGTCCGCCAGCTCCAATGTTTCTGATAAACTTTTACTTGCATTGTCCCAGCGTCAGGGATCAGTCAGATCAGTATCCTCCAATATGTCTAACTCTTCTGATAAACATCCTCCCCCAGTAGCGCCTAAAGGATCAGTTCGCTCGACTAAGTCAAGAAAAAGCATGACACCCCCACCAGCTGCCACCCCTCCCGGACCGCCGGAAAACACTGCTCTATCGTATTCTGCCAGCAAGCGTTCCTCCAGCCTTGTTTCTTCCAACTGTCCCTCCTCAACTTCCTTTGGTGACGGAGCTAAGGAAGGCATGGGAGCTGCAACTGCTTTCAATGCGTCGGCCGTTTCACTGTCGTCCGAATCCAATCAAACATCATCAAATGGAACACTGGGCGACAAGTCCACTGCTAGTGAACAGCTATCAATTGACAGCAGCATGCATAATGGCAGTACTAGTAATGGGCTGGCAAAAACATTCACAACTAGTACATTGCCGCTGCCACAGAAGAGCTACGACTCGGCGGAAATTCGAGCGGAAACGCTAGACCGATCTCCACGATCCAAAGCAACAGACAGCAATCCTGTTGAGAGGAAGAGTGCATCAGAGCCAAGCGACCTGCAGACGCTGGATGGAATTGAAAATCTCTCGTCGATGTTTGATAATGATGTAAGTAGTTTAGTTGTGAGAGCAATGTGTGAAACCAACATGATCCACAGTCTATCGTTATAGTGTAAAGCTTACACAAACCGGTATACATGCTTAGCTCCCAGGAGCATAGCAACCAGTGCCAGACCTGCCAACTTCAATTCGCCTGTGGTAGGGAGATCTCCCTCCAGGTTGGGCTGCCAGTAGGGAGGTCACCAGCCCTCAGCATGTAGGGATACATATGAGCTTCTGCTTGCCATTTAAACATGTTGACCATGCATAGGAACAGAGTGCCACACACACATCAACCAGTGCACCACAGTACATGCATAATTAATAATTTCAGAAATTTCAGGTGCTCAAAATTATAGGTATGAGGGCAAAGACCATATTAGTTGAACAGGTATTTTAGGTAAAGAAAATCAGTTCCCTATCGGATGATGTGTGTCAATGTTGTACGACTTGAAGTTTTAGGTGTGAGAAAGATTCACCGAAAGTACCAAAAATAGAAGTACACCGACATGTTGTGAAATTACAGCATCCTGCTCTGGATATGAGCCTGTGACCATAATGTGTATGTCAGTTACATCGCGTTAGCACTCAATGCTCCGTGATGGAAGATTCTCTTCTTTTTGTTGTGGTCTTTTCACAATTTGTTCCTTGCAGATTGACGCCATTCTGCATCAGCTGGAAGAGCGTCGAGACACATTGACCAAGCAGCTGCTGGAGCTGAATGTCAATGACAGTAGTGCTGATGGGGACGCCCATTCTGCCATGACCAATGGCGTGAATGGCTCCGAGCCCGAACCAGCATTCTCTGCTATCGATCGAAATGACAAGAAACCAGTGGCATGATGGTGGAGGCGGCTGGTGTGTAGCCACCCTGGTATCAGAGTGTTATGTTGATAGTTACAAGACAGTGAAGCATTAACTGCAATGCTGGTCAGTGCAACCGGCTGATCTGATCCTACTGGCATTGGTCAGTCTTGGTTGATATATAGGTATGCATGTAGTTGCGTGTGTGCATGTGTATGTGTGTGTGTGTGTGTGTGTGTGTGTGTGTGTGTGTGTGCGTGCGTGCGGCTTGTGTTCGTCTGTCTGTGCCCTTCCACACGTGGAAAGTAAACAGTCTTCAGATTTTACTTGTACTGTGAACATTTATTCAAACCCAGAATATCACCGACTAGTAGTATCCCTGGGCTAGAAGTATTTACTTGCAGTACTGTATCCTATTTTAGTGCTTCAGCTGCTGCTTGATAGAGCATAGAATTTTCTAGTTTTGTATATTCATAGATTGCAGTACTTGCATGTGTCAGACATGCTCTCGTGTTCACAGCGTATCCAGGGCGTTGCCATGCTTATGACTGTGACGCGCTTTGCAGCTCTGTGTGTATATACTGTAGATATTTACGATTTGATGTGTTGGTCTGACAGCCTGTTGTGCTCGTTCTAGCCCAGCCTTGGTAATATTATTCAAAACTTGAGATGAGACCGTCGTTACAAATACACATCATACCTAACTATACCGTGTTGCCCGCGTTTCTATTTTAAATTTCCAGCTTTCACTTTTCTTACTGACTTTCCCCTGCTTATCCGTAAAAGAGACAATTCTACTCCTGACCTCTATGCAGCGGTAATTGTTCCTGTTGTGCTGGGACAACCTCATTTCCAAAACAACACAATTGGTCACAGTGGTTAGTCGTTCTCTGCTTGCCTCCCAAGTTACATTTTGGTCTTGACTCATAGCAGCTAGGTCTGTTTCGGTGCTAGCTTCGCCTGTGAGTGTGAGGCTGTCATGGTCCAGTGCAGTTCTTGGTATTGTGGCTGTGAACGCTTGTTGTAACAGATTTACTTGGTGTTCAAGGAAAAGACAATGTCTATGAGAAAGATAGCCTAGATAAAAGGATGATGCTGCCAGCCTATACATGACACAGTCATGTACATGATGTAGTTGTGAAACTCACAGGGTTGGTGCTAGGGGTGCAGCTGAGGTGGCGTGAATAGAGTTGGGAGTGCAAGGCGTAGAATATGAATGATATCAAGAGTCCATAACCCAAGAGTATGCAACTGTGATCTCTTTTCTATGGGCCAGATGCGCGGCGCGCTGCCTTCATTACATCATTCAGCTGCAGTCCGCGGCGACTCCGCGGTCAGTCCGCGCACTGCGGAAAATCAAACACCGCACTTTCCCTCCAGTTTGAAATGAACTTTCGTACGGAACTGGAGTTCACGCGCCAGAATTCAGAGATTGTGTAGGTACTGCAACGAATCGAGCAAAAAACGGATGGGCTCGTGCGAGAAATTGAGAGTTTGAATGCATGCTTTCAGAGCGTGATGAAGGCAAGTAACACTTAGTTACGTAATGAAGGCAGCGCGCCACGCATGCAGGCATAGTTGCATACTCTTGGGTTATGGACTCTTGATGATATCAGTATGTCACATACTTATGTGACAGTAGTGACAGTACAGTGTAACAGGGTGAAACTGTCACAGCGAACGTTTAGTCGACCTGGACTGGAGAGAGAAAATCTGTACCGGTTACCGGTTACCTGGTTACGGGTAGATCTACTGTGGCGTGGCCCAAATGGTTGTACTAGTACATGATTGTACTCAACAGCAACCAACAAGTCTCACCAGAGCAAGGAGTAGTTACTGTACAGTCTGTAGTCTTGTTACCAGTACAGTCATGTACAGTCATGTAGGTCTAGTACTGATCTTTTTTTTTTTTTTTTTTTTTTTTTTTACTACAAAGCACTGGCCAGCAACACAAAAGGGGATGTAGAAAAAAGTGGACAAGCGAACTTTGACAACACAGAGGAGCGTGGCATGCGTGCCGATGAGGTAGGTCAACCTCCCCCGACCTAGTGGTCTCGGGTTCAACAGTTGGTCTACGCATCAGGAAGGGGAGATGGACAGAGAAAGGGAGAATGAGCATGAGGAGCTTCCCAGGAGAGGAAGAGTGAGAGAGAGAGAGAGAGAGAGAGAGAGAGAGAGAGAGAGAGACAGAAAATGATAATAATAGAGACAACCGGTTATTCTCAGTGCTGGTGGACTTCAGTGGCCCATAGCCAATTGGTCTGGCGGAGGTGATGGTAGGCCTTGGTCTTGAATGTCGGCAATTTCTTGAGAGTTGGGCGTTCGGCGAGGATTGGGGCAGGCAGTGTGTTCCAGCTCTCCAGGACAAAGTATGGGAAGGAGCGGCGGATGAACTCTGGACTGGAGGCTGGCAGAGGAGTTGCGAGTTGGAAAGAGTGGCCACCGAGGGACTGGCGTTGCCGGCGCGTCCGGGGTGCAGCGTTAACTCTTGCTGGGGGAGGTACCATGTTGGTAAGCAGAGCTGGACCTGGTATGCATTGCAGCTTATACAGGTAGCACAGCCCGTAAACATGCCTTCGGATTGCCAGGCTGGGGAGCAATGAGGGGCCAATAACCTTCATGGCTCGACGCTGGACCAGGTCCAGCTGATGGAGGTGACAATGTGCCGCACTTGCCCAGACGAGAGGGGCGTACTCCATTATAGGCCGTACAAATCCTTTGTACACAGTTAGGCGCCCTGCACTGTCCAGGATCCGAGATGCCTTTCGGAGCAGGCCGAGTCGCTGGTTGGCTCTAACGGCAAGGGAACGGATGTGGGCCCGGAAGGAGAGAGTACTGTCAAATAACACTCCTAGCAGCTTGAGCTGAGGGCTCTCAGGCACCTGCATGCCATCAAATGTGAGCTGTGGGACATCCAGGGATGGTCTGTGGCGGTCAAGGAGTATTGCCTGAGATTTTGATGGCTCGAACTTTATCTTCCATTGGGCACCCCAAGTCTGCAGGCGGTCAATAGATGCTTGGAGGCTATTGCAAGCAGCAGCGATGGTATCTGGGTTTCTGATTAGGGCATAGAGTGTTGTATCGTCCGCGTAGACAGCTAGACTGGAGCCTGGGGCTAAACACTGTTCTGCATCGTTTACATATAACAGGAAAAGAGTGGGACCTAGGAGGCTACCCTGGGGCACTCCAGCCTTGATCGGGAACAGTGGGGAGGACTGACCGCCAACAACTACAGTCAGTTTTCGGTCATGGAGATACGACCTTAGCCAAGCCAGGAGTTGGCCGTGGATGCCACATTGCTGTGCCTTCGCAAGGACACCTGGGTGGGAAACCTTGTCGAATGCCCCGGCAATATCAACTGCCAGGGCATGCACAAGACCGCCGCCAGCCAGGGTAGTGGCCCAGGAATGCTGGAGAGCCGTCAGTAGGTCACTTGTGCCCAGTCCACGTCGGAAGCCAAACTGGGACGAGGAGAAGAGCTGATGGGTTTCCAGGTGGTTCACAAGCTGCCGATTGATGATACCTTCCATGATCTTAGAGATGATCGTCAGGAGAGATATAGGCCGGTAGTTCTTCATCATGGATTTGGGTCCTTTCTTGTGCACTGGAACGACACGGGCAATTTTCCATGATTGGGGCTGGACTCCATTTGCAAAACACAGGCGAAACAATCTAGCCAGCGGATGTGCTAGTTCAGCTGCACACTCCTTGAGTACTCGTCCTGGGATCTCATCTGGACCAGTGGATTTGGATGTGTTGAGACGCTTCAGGCACTGTTGGACTTCAGAGACGCGGAAGCGGACGCGCTGCAGGCCCGGAGTGGTAGTGCAGGGTGTTGCTGGTAACTCAGCATTGTCGATGTCATTATCCCCAAGGCTACATTTTTCAGCAAAGAATCTAGCAAGGCACTCGCTCTTGGCTTTCGATGTACTGTGCTCGTGCCCGTCAGCATCAGTGAGTGTTGGCACGTCTGTAGTCCTACCCAGACCGGCGGCGCGCTTGACATTCCTCCACCAGTCCTTGTCTCTCATGGAACCACGTGTGAGACGCTCTCGGACTGTCTGCTCTTCAGCTTGTTGTGCACGATGTTGGGTTGTAATAGATTGAGTGACAGTTGTCATGAACGACTGCTTCAGGCATTCGCTGGGCCCCTGGTGACGCCAGGCCTTCCACGCTTTCTCTTTGGCACGTTGAGCCTCAGTGCATTCTGGTGTCCACCAGCTCGGATCGGACGGCCTTGTTTCCAGCATCTTGTGGGGAATAAACTGCAGCATCCCAGACACGATGTGCCTAGTAACAAGGCTGCATGCTTCCTCTGGGTCCTCCGGAAACTCAGCTGCCCAGGCAATGCGACGGTAGTGGGCACGCAGTCTGTTCCAGTTGGCTTGGCCATATCGCCACACACGTCTCCGTGTGCTGGGCTCATTTTCAAGCGGGGCTTGAGCGAGCACAGCGTGGACAACACAATGGTCTGACCTTCCTATCGGCGGCGAGATACCGGTGGTCACAGTACCAGTGAAGTCAGAGAGCACTAAGTCCAGGGTGTTGAGACCTCGAGTTGGTTCTTGGACATGCTGCATGAGGCTGTGGGCAGCGCTTAGTTCCTCCATGTACTCCCCTGCACGGGTGGTCTTAGAGCTGCCGAGCCAAGCCGTGTTGTGGACATTGAAGTCTCCGACCAGCATGGTGTGGGTGCCGTGTTTTCTGACGCTATCCAGGATGCCATCGAGGTGCTCAAGTGTTGAGATATCAGTGTCTGAGGCGGATCCTGGCCTGTATACAGCACCCAGCACTATCTTACCATGATGGGCAGACTGCACTGTGAGCCAAGTTACTTCGTGAACAGATGAGTCGTACTGATCTAGATGATGGTACGCCAATGGGCTGCGTATCCAGATTGCTATGCCACCACCATGTTCAGTCCTGTCACGCCGGAGTGGGCCGGAGTACCCTGGGATGGCTGACTCGTGAAGGGAGAATTTCTCTGCGGTGATCTTGGTTTCAGTAACAACAGCGATATCAGCTTTGGAGGATACAAGCGCGTGTTGAAACTCTCCAAATTTGGACATGATTCCACCAGCATTTGTAAGGAGGATTTTCATTGTTGCTTGCTTGCAGTATCTGCGCTGCTGCTTTTGTTGTTGCTTGCAGTATCTGCGCTGTTGCTTTTGTTGTTGCTTGCAGTATCTGCGCTGCTGCTTTTGTTGCTACCTGCGCTTTGCAGTGGATTGGGCAGGGATGGGGATGTCTCTGGCGTGTCAGTTGGTGGGCAGCCAGGCTGAGCTGACCCTGGTACTGTCTTGTGAGTGTCGGATGTGTGGAAGGTCCACCTCCTGCAATAAAGTGGCCTTGGCCAGAAGTTGGCAGCCAGCAGGATATGCAGGGAGCTGGCATCCACAAACGCTCTTGCAGACATGCAGCCGCTAGCATTGACATGCATGCTACAGGTGTGGAGCACTACTGGTGTGTCGGAGTTGACGGCCCTGCTACGCAAATCAACAAATTCGCGTAACCGGTCTTCAGTTGTCTCCCTGCTGAGGTTACCAACATATACGACAGCTCTCTTCGCTCTGTGGGGCTCATCTGCAATTAGTTTCCATGCATCGTCGGAGATGGGCTGCAACACCTTTGTGCTCTTGTTGCGCTTTCGTCTCCGTGGCTGCTGAAAACCGTCATCCGCGTCACTCTCGCTCACGCTGTCCACATTGTGGCCAGGGCTGGCTGCTGGGCGAGCATCATTTTCAGTACGGGGCGCATCGGATGCTGGACCTTGGTTCAGCGCGCTGCTGTAGCTGGTAGATCTGCTCGTACTCGCACTCATGCTACACTGCCTGCAGGCTGTGCGGGGGTCAGTACGGGTACGGTCAGGGTTCGTAGTACGTCCTGGCTGGCACGGCTGAGGAGCTTTCGCCGCGGCAATGGCGGATTCTTTGAGAGAAGCTACCTCCTCCTTCAGCTCAGATACTTGTCTGGATAGCTCATCGAACCTATTGTTCAGGCGATCCTCGCGATCGGCGGCCTCGGAGACAAGTGCGGCCAGACTTTTTAGCACTGCCGATACATCCGACTCGATACTAGGCAGGGAGCCCAACATTTTCGTCTCAGATTCAGTCAAGGCTGATACACGAGAGTTAGTTCTCGTGGTAGCTCCGGGCATGGCAAGTTTCCGACACTACTCTACTTCTATTTCTAATCACTGATCTAGTCTACTTCCAGTCCGGCCTGATGCCGGCTGGGCTGCAAAAAAGGGGAAAAAAGGAGAGCCCGAAAAACGCGTGGCTCACTTTTCAAAAAAGTATTGACCCGAATTTGCCAGCTGAATCTCGATATTTTGCGGCATAATTTTGCTCGTGCATCGTCGAAATTTTGCTTTCATTTTGCTAGGCCACTCGATATTTTGCTCCCTTTTTGCTCCAAAATTTGTGTCACGTGTGAGAAAACTGACCGAAAGTGGGTTACGTGTTGGCAAAAATGAGAAAAAGTGAGTCACGTGTTGGTAAAATTGTGCCGAAATGAGTCATGTGCACCGTATATGTGTAAAATCTCCCAATTCCCAGCCAACACACCGATATTTTGCTCCATTTTGCCAGCAAATTCCCTTTCAAAATTCTTCGATATTTTGCTAGAAGAATTGCTAGCAAATTCGGGTCAGCACTACTCTTGTCGTCTTGACTTGATATATGAGCCTGGGAAAAGTCTTTCAACAGACTTGGATATTGAACTCGAAACTATGACGCTGTAAAATCGATTTTGGATTTTCCTCCACAGAATTATGTGCCATGATCTACATACAGTACTTAGTACTTGCTAACACTATCGGAATGTCCGGGAAACCCCAAGAAAACTCGCTTTTGTCCCGGTATACCGGAAAAGTTATAACATCTACCGGATTTTCAGAAAAATGTCCCCCAGCACCTTTTGTTGATTTTCAGTTTTTTCGACGCTCGCGAGCAGTGCTGTGCCCAACACAACGAAGCTCTAGCGAGCGAGAGAGAACTCTTGAGTTAGCGCTTTTACAGTACGTTTTTTCGTACTATTTTGAGAATGCTTGTGCAGATCGAGGAAAAATGGGCAAAACCCAGGAAAACCCTCCGTGCTGTCAAGGAAACTGTTTGCCAGGGCCAGGGCCCCAGGGCAGGGGTTGGCAAGTATGGATCTGCAAAATGCGGTCTGCCACTTCACACACACTTGACACAGTACAGGGGACGGTTTCAAATAGGACACCGGTTGCAAACCGGAACGGACTCAATATTCACTTTCTCTCTTGGTATTTTGATTAGAAAACATATGTCACAGTGAGACTACGATGTGTTATACTCCGAGCCAAAATTTCATGGCTCTGCGATGACCAGAAGCGCCATATCAAGCAGGTGAGTTTTTGACGTGTTGCTTCGCACTGCGACTTGAGTTTTACGACTATCGAAAAATCAACTTCTTGTCGCAGGTAAACAGCGGCTCGCTTCTCGCCAATAAAGCACCGCATACCAATCAAAACTAATGGAAGCACACACAAGGCTTATTGTTACTCTGTACTGGCCGTCGTGGAGCGATAGCAATTACCTAATTTCAGACCCAGAGTGAATTTGACGTGCACTCTAAAACGTGTCCGGTTTGGAGCCACCTCTGATTTGAACTTTTTTGAAGCGAAAAATTGGGCAACTTGGAGGCAATGGGTCAACACAAAGGAGTGGCTCAGTTCGATTGACTCTGGCCCCAGAGCAGACTTCAACATGCCAGTTTCCTTCCACAAACATATTTCGAGTGAAAAATCAACGCTGATGATCGGTTTGGGTCTATACAAATTTGGCTGTCAAAACGTCCCGGTATCGAGCCGTCCCCTCTACTGTGTTGTGTGTAGCCTTTTCTTCTATTTCTTCCGTTCGCCCCGAGCCACCGCGCTCTCAGCAGAGACTTCTCCGACCGTATCATGTTGTTGGTGTTGTGTGCTCGAGAGTGGACCACAAAGACTTTATTTTATCGACATTATACTCAGCGCGACAAGTCACGTCACAACAGTCATGGCAGCGTGCTGGCGGAACGGTTACACCACGGTAAGTGGAGCTACATGTACCTCGGTGCTCTGGCGACTCCTTTCGTTTCATGTTTTTGTGTAGCCACTGTGGTCTGACTGTTTCTTTCTTTCGTTTGACCTAAACAGTGCTACGCTGAGCATCCACATTATCGACAGTCACACTGGTTAGGTGTAACACCGACAAGCACAAAGCTTTATGAGCTGAACTTACTTACTTGACTCAGCGCAGTGAAGAAGTGAAGGACGGCCCAGGCATTCCTGCTGGACGAAAATCAAGAAAAACATCTTGGAGCGGAAGTCATCGTCACGTCCTTGAGCTAAACTAAAAGGCAAGCATGCACAATCATGTATGATGTAGATAACGAGTTACCTGGTTACGTAGGCCTGCTGTGGGTGCATGCTGTGGATCCATTGGCATTGAAGTGGAGAAGCTAGCAAGCACGTACGTGGTGTAGATATAGTACTACTCGAGTTAGTTCATTTTCGGACGTTGCAACTGCTTGGTAGAAGATAATTGCTGCCTGTCGGCTCCATCTTGTCCAGGATGCTTGGCATGATAGTGCAGTTCACATCTACTTCAGCCAGTGCGTGGATGTCCTCCTGGAATTCGACACCGCCAGTAAACCATGGTAAGCAAATGGGGATTTAGTTTCT